>NC_092357.1:42064273-42208095 GCF_963676685.1 Mytilus edulis | reverse complement strand
AAATTTCTTAACTTTCAAAGTTTTGTAATCGAATACACCTTTTGTCAAACGAAGTGTTAACATATAAAAAGATTAAAAGACGTTTCTTTTCTTCTTAAACAAGTGGTACCAAGTAAATCTAAGCGAAACTGTCAAATAAGAGAACGCTGTTTGTTTCAATGGTTATGATTTCTTAATAGATTTAGACATATCTGCAGTTATCAAAGGGGCCTGTACATTTTAACCATTTTTGAACAAGCGTATTAACGCAAAATTTCAAGGTGCATGAACTAAGTAAACTAAAAAAAATCTTGAAGGCTTCTTTCAATATTCGATATTTTAAAGCAGGTATTTACAAAGGGCAATAAGTAGAAATGCTGTCTGCAAATTATGTTTCAGACATTTTTAATGGACAACTTTTGGCTATGTTTGTCTTGTAGGACAATGTTTTGGTTGCGCGCGCCGTCATGACGTCATAGTCTAGTCATTTCAGAATGAGTATTATTGTTTTTACAGAAAAGGCCCGTATAAAAACGAAATTTTCCGCTCACATTCTCAAACGGTTTTTGCTATTTAGAAATGGATTATAAATTTATAAAGATTGATAAAATGTGCACAACTTATTAATTTTGACAGAAAATGAGAATTGATATACTTTAGAATTCACTGTCAGACCAAAAATTTTCAAAGGCCAAAAGTGGATTATCCGTCAGAAGCATAATTCATTTTTTTTTATAGAAATAAACTATATTCACTTATAATATAACGATTAGTGAATATTCCTTAGATTTGTTTCCATTAAAGTTTTTCAATTGCCATGGAAATGACCCCTTTTAATTACAAACCTGCCGTTTTGAATCTAAAGATTTAATATTTCTGGCTCTTCATTGTGATAATATGGATAAATAGATATGAATAGGAAAGGGTATTGTAAAATTACGAATGGGGAATGTGTACAAGAGACAACAAACTGACTAAGGAGCAGAAAAAACCTCAGCTGAGACTAAAATAATAAAAAAAAAAAAAATATAGAGAATAATGACGTGCTAAAGTAAAAAGAATAGTGAAAAATAGAACAAAATATGAAGAATAGAAAATAATAGACAAAAAAGTATGAATAAACTCATCATAGATACCAGGACTAAATTTTGCATATACGCCAGACGCGCGTTTCGTCAACAAAAGACTCATCAGTGACGCCGAATCCAAAAAAGTTAAAACGGCCAAATAAAGTACGCAGTTGAAGAGCATAGAGCACCAAAATTCCTAAAAGTTTTGCCAAATCCAGCTAAGGTATTCTATGCCTGAGGTAGAGCTAAGAAAAATGGCACAACAAATTAAAGAAATGAAGGACATCCATCCTGACTCTCATTTACAATTCAAAAGAAATCACTTAAAGTTATAAATTACGGTATGAAATATATTTATCATTCACATCTACAAAAGTATACTAGATATTTTTCTGGGGTAATGAAAAGAAAAAAAAAACCAATTTGCTTGGTCATCTTGGGCATACATTATTTTGCTTTTCACATTTACTTTAAGGAAAGAGTTTTGTTAGAGTTGGAAAAGTATAAAGACTATACGAGATTATTTTAAAACTAAAATTTGTATTTTCGATATTAAAAGTGGATAGACCATAAGCCGAAAACCTACGAATAATGCCACTGAAGAAGCCATAGTTTTTTTAGGACTACGTATACTTTAGGTTAAAGTATTACATTATGGGATGCATATGTTTGATTTGAAATAAAATGTCAATTGAAAACAAAACAAACAAAAAACAAGAGGCAAGAAGAAAACCAAGTAATGAAAAGTATTGTTACTCGCGCAGTTGACTCAAATCAGCGACTCACACATTGTTGTCAATATAATGGAATTTTAAGCGACTGTCAAATAAGTGAGAGATTAAGCTAGCTATAACACGAAGTTTAATCCAACACTTTCTACATACGGAAATGCCTGTACCATTACTAAGCCAGGCATATGACAGTTGTTTTCTATTTGGTTGATGTATTAGAGCTTTTTATTTTGTCATTTGATAAGGGACTTTTCGTTTTTAATTTTCGGTATTCTTTGTTATTTTACATTTCATTTCTCATCTTTGAACATGAAATTCCATTACCGTCAATAGGCATGCTTTAGTTCACTCGCTCAATAAGGCTGCTTATAGAAATGTAAAGTGCCCGGATGTTTGGATGAAGACTTAGTGTTCGAATAGTAGTCATAGTTTAGGTCTTGACCATAGTTTTGTTTTATATTTTATATTTTGAATTTTTAGCTGAAATAAATTGTAACCTTTATAAAGTACAAATAATTGAACGAATTGTTTGTCAATCTGGATATAAAATTGACCTTTGATAATTGGATTTCAATTCACGGTTGTGCAAATAAATCATTAAATGGAACTGTTTGTGATGTACCAACGGTTGCATTGAATAGAACCTTCGAAGTCATATGAATTGATTCTGACAGTTTTCTTGATGTCCAATGTCAATTGTTCATGCACACATGTGCATCGAAACCATAAAAACCTGCAATATCTACTTCAATTAAGAAACGTAAAGTTCTAAAGAAATCTTTGGATAGAACTTGATAAAATGTACATACCATTTCATAAATCTAAAAGAGTTCAAATTATGGGAAAATATGTTTCAAAACTTTAGTTTTTCATCAAATATATTGTGAGGACTATAATACTTGATGCAGTTATTTTGCATAAAGTTCTTTCTCAAATATTTAACTTTTAAAGGTAAATTCAATTAACATATATAATTCCAGACAAAACTAATAGAAAATATTATTTTGAAATTATATAAATTTCAATCAGAAAAAAGGAAATAGGTGAATTTGTAGCAATACATTTTTGTTCAACAAGTGTAACGGCCCTTTTCATGCATATTAAAAGTATGACAATTTACGATTTAAATGTCTAACTTTATCTGATTTAAACGATCTCTCAAAAACACTTTTAATAAATTTCTGATTGATGTTTAACCATTTTGTAAATATTTCTACTTAAGGATAAATTTTTGCATAATTTTAACTTTTTTTTGAAGAATTTTATAATTTTTTATAGTACTTCGAAAAATAACCCCAGTCACCTTTTTAATGAAATATACATTTGACATAACGTTTGAAGATTTCATAATCGCGGGTTTTAATGATGTAAAGATGAGCGCAATTGTTTTAAGAAGAAAAATAATTAATAGAGAATTACTACACTATACATTTCGTCTGCGGTTGATATTTATACTTAGTAATTAGTCTAGTTATCATATATTTCTAACGAGGTTCATAAATAAATTCAATTGTTTATTTTAGTTAAGTAATACAAACTTAAACAAAAACACATTTTTTCAAAGTCTGAAAAATAAGTATCCATAAAATGTCTCAGTGGCTAATACATAGTTGTTCTTTTTTCATGTATTTAGAATTCAAGCGAATTTAAAAAAAATAAAAATCGCCAAATAATGCTTATGTAAACTATCCGATGCATGCAAATCCTTTTTTTTTCACTGTCATGCCAAATAATTGGTGCGTCCTTTTCATTAAGCGTGTGTCAACTCAAAGGCAATTGCTGCGTTTTTTCATTAACATTGTGAATATATAGTCCAGTCTGTTATCAGTTTGTAAGTGCTCAATGGACGGAGGCAAAAATTTATTTCTACCATTAATGATATGCAAATTAGTAATGAATATTCAAATTAGCTGTACTTACCACCACAAACCAATTATATTCGCTGGAAACAGTAGGAAAAAATATAACAGTACCAATATTCGTTGTACTTGCATGTTAAGGTAAAAAATCCCGTTTGAAAATTTTTGCACTAGTTTTTTAAATAACGTTATCAAACGTACATTGAAATTGATTTCAGTTGTAAAATAGACGCATTTCCGGAAAGATTCCGCCCTCTTAATGAGTGTTCTTCTAGGATGACTTAGTACTTTCCAATAATAACTGATTTGCATAGAGAAGTTGTACATGAATGTTACGAAATACAAACAAAAAACTTAATAACACTGTCTGACTATTTTGAATCCAATTATGTTAGTCAAAACACATCAACTGTATGCCAAATTTATCTGGAAATACCAAATTCACATATTTTCGAATGTCTGTTCCACTTGTTTTATCTCCTTAATTTACCACTTTTTTATTTATCATTACCAAAAACCATAATAACTGTGTAGTCATTGCCGTCGATGACATACGGGTACTTTCTCATTGTAATCCTGTGCACTGTAATTACATTGTACAATATTAATACCCATCATTTCTCCTTGACCGCATCATAACGTGTCCTTCCGAGGAACAAATCCACAAATTCATCCCTTTCACCGCACGGATCACTCAGCCTGAAAGATTACAGGTAAGAGTACAAATACAGAATTTAATGGTAGATCGGTAAGATTAGTTTCACATTCGAATAAAATATGTAAATAATTTAATAAGGAGAGTGCATTCTTAAAATACAACAATAATGTATTGTCAAGTCATAGAAAGTGGAGGCTGACACTATATACTGTCCATTTACTAGTATATGATATTTTACAATACAGCAACAAGGTATTGTCAAGTCATAGAAAGTGGAGGCTGACACTATATACTGTCCATTTACTAGTATATGATATTTTACAATAAAGCAACAAGGTATTGTCAAGTCATAGAAAAGGGAGGCTGACAATATATACTGTCCAGTTTTTTGATCCTATAAAAGTAAGCTATAAGGTATTTCCAAGTCATAGAAAAGTGAGACTAACAATACATACTGAAAAGTTAACCTTACAATTCATACTGTCCAGTTTTGTTATTTTGTATGATACAGTAGAAAGTTATTGTCAAGTCATAGAAAAATAAAAGTTGAGAATCCGTACTGTCCAGTTTTGTCATCATATACAATACAGCAATAAGGTATTATCAAGGGGTGTTTTTTTCTATGTTGTGTTTTGTGTACTATTGTTTGTCTGCTGGTCTTTTTCTTTGTTAACCATGGAGCGGTTAGTTTATTTTCGACTTATGAGTTAGAAGGTCCCTGGTATCGCCTCTCTTTCATAGAAAAGGAAGCTTACAATGTTTACTGTTCAGTGTTGTTGTCTTATATAATACAGCAGTGAGGTTTTTTCTTTGTCAAGTCATAGAAAAGTGAAGCTTACAATGTATACTGTCCAGTTTTGTTATCTTATACAATGCAGCAATTAGGTGTTGTCAAGTCATAGAAAAAGTGAAGCTTACATTGTATACTGTCCAGTTTTGTTATCTTATACAATGAGGCAATTAGGTGTTATTAAGTCATAGAAAAGTGAGGCTTATAATTCATAAAGCTGACAACTTAAACTGAAAAGTGAAGCATTAATTCATACTGTCCAGTTTTAATCCTTTATCATACAACAATTAGGTATTGTTAAGTCAAAGAAAAATGTACCTGCTATTTCAAACTGAACAGTTTTGTTATCTTATATAATACAGCACTAAGGTATTGTCAAGTCATAATTAAAAAGACTGGTAATAATGTATACATGTACTGTCAAGTTTCATAAACCTATAAAATAGAACAATAAGATATTGTCAGGTATATTGTCTAGGCACCTGTGTTAGTTCTAGGTCTTTTGATAGTGTTTGGATTGTGATTGTTCATAAATCAGACCGTTAGTACTTTTCTCGTGTTTGCATTGTTTTACAGTGGCATTGAGAGTTGTTTTTTTTTGGCTTGATGTGCAGTTTGAGTTTTGCTCATTGTTGCTGGTCGTACACTGGCTTATGATTGCTTACTTCTACGTCATTTGGTCTGTGGTGGAGAGTTGATTCATTGGCAATCCTACCACTTTAATTCCATATTTTGTATATGATGGTGTTTCAGTTGTTCTTTAGTTTTCAAAGGAGTGCTTTGTTGGCTATTATGCTTGTATTGTCATAATCGTGTTTTCTTTTGACAATGGTGTTATGATTAGTTTGCTTCTTTGTAGGTTACCCCACATTATTCGTTTTGTTGCAACAACAAACAAACAAAAAAACGCACAGCAGAACAGCTGGAATCTTCCAACGTCAAAAAGTAAAAAAAAAAAAAAAAATCAAATGGAAAGTCCCTAATCAAATGGCGAAAAAATGCTTAAACACACCAAACGAATGCATAACAACAATGTTGTCTAAGGATTAACCTTAAATTTTGTACATGCAAAATAAAAAGAAAAAAATACGATTAATACACATCTATTGAATAATGCCAGTATATTAGCAATATCTAACTGGCGGCTGATACATTGTATTATCGGAGACTAAAAGTACATCATCAATAGTAGAATTTCAAACAGAAAATAAAATAATGAGCTTTAATTTGAATTTGATGTAATAATTGTATATTTTTCTATATTTAACACATCATATATATTTGAGTTACTCGCACAATTTTGTTAATATAATTGAACTATAAACTACTGGCATGCAAGTGGGAGGTTTGGTTAGTCAAAAACCAGTTTAAACCAAACATTTGCAAAATGTCTGAATCAAGTAAGAATAAAGCCATTTAATTTCTAGTTTTATCGGTCAATATAGTCAATCCTTTGATTTGTCATTTTTTTAATTCACCTTGGAGTTTGGTTTAATTTTTATTTACTATTTTGATTCTTGTTGTTGCTGGAAAATATAGCTCTGTTGTTAAAGTTTTTTGGCTCGTTTAATTTTCATAAAATTTTGAAAAAGTTTTTACTTTGATCCTTTGACAAAAGTATAAAAATTTAAAAAAGATTGAACCAACCAATTTATCAGAAAAATTAAACTGGTTATTTAGTAGTTTGACAATCACTAATTTTGATCATTTAGAAGCTTAAGATTCCCTTCACAACACAATGTAATTAAAACGTTTAGCTGATTTAACAGAGTTATCTCCCTGTAGTGTTAGGTACCACCTTAATTGAAATTTTCTTGCCCTTTTGCTGACCATTGATTTTGTTTGTCAGTGCCTGTTTATAATGATTTCACCTCTAGCACTACTACTTTGAATTTGTTCTTGAATAACCTATTTACTTGAAAAGATACTCAGTGTTAGAGAAAATGTAGTTAAAACGAACACTTCTAACACAACAACAGTTGACAACTTATTTCATACATTGTAGACATCTAAACTTCAACATCAAATGACGGATTAAAAAGAGAACTTTAATAGTTGTCAGAAAACCCGAAACACATTCATGTGTCTCTACCAAGTCAGGAGCCTCGTCAGTGGTTTTCTGTTGTCATATCGTTGTGTTTAGATACTTTGGTGTTGGTTGCACTTTTATGATGGTTTCTTCTTAATTTATTCACCACTTTTAAATATTTTCGATCGTCAACGAGTTATAGCTTGATATGCTGAACAGAAATACATGTCAATTTTTGATGACTGTTTTCTAACCTATCTATGTCTTTGGTTATTTGATTACTGTCTTGACCAACATCTCTTTTTTTGTTATCTGTATCAATGAAAGTATTTAATCTTTTGACAATGAAATCATATATTATTCTACACTGTCATATCGCCAAATTTTGATATAATGATCGCCTGGAAACTTAATCTTTGAAACATTCTTATCAGCAGCTATTTTATCAATAATACATATTCTCCCTTACCAATGGTAAATTTATTCCAAAATACATTAGAAAGTTGCTTAAAAAACATGACAGTATACATTTATTTATCATTGACATAAATTCTTAACAAAACGCCCAAATGATACATTTTTGTATTTTTTCTTTGTTTTTTAAATACTTTAAATATTCCAATGAAATCAGACCGATACCAACACTTCCAAAAATATACTGTTCTAATTCATGTAATATACTAGAAATAAAAATATAAACTACACCTTATAAATTTTAAACATCTGCATTTCTCGATTAACCTTCATCTGGAACAGTTCCAAAGCCCGAAACAAAAACAAAAAAACACTTGAAACTATAGTCAAATCCATCTAAGGTAATATTTTTAAATCTTAGTTTCAAAAAAAATAATGAATTTATAAAATCATGTCGGTAACGAAGTATTTACAAAAAGTAAAATCATAAAATACAGAGCTTCGAGGAAAATTCAAAACGGAAAGTCCCTAATCAAATGGCAAAATCAAAAGCACAAACATATCAAACGAATGGACAACAATGTCATATTCCTGACTTGGTACATACATATTCTTATGTAGGAAATGGCGGATTAAATCTGGTTTTATAGCGCTAGCCTCTCACTTATATGACAGTCGCATCAAATTTTATTATATTTACAACGATGCGTGAATAAAATAAACAGGCATGATAGGTAAAATTGTCAAAATAGGGGTACTATAAGGATAAATGATACTCCTGGAGACTGTCAGTGATGATTATGATCTAAACAATTAGTTTTAATTCCTTATTCGAACGGTTTTCATCTGACACTGATGTTCCTATATTTGATACTATATTAATTGACCGTTGAATTTGCACGTCTATCTATATACAGATGTGTACAGTAGTTACCTGTATTGACACGTGAAAAGACATTGAACAGTCCTAAAAAGAAGGTATCGGCTTGGTTAATCAAAGATAAAGCAAACTTGATTGTCTGCTTCAATTTATTAAGTTAATTAGAAAGTAATAAACATGTATATTCAAAGTTAACTTTTATACATGTTATGAAGGCACATATGAACGTATAGCAGGAAATGTTTACCTTGTCCACAAACCTTCTCTTGTTTTATTTGCATTGAATTAAAACGAGTCCGACTTTTGTTGTTTGAAGTACCTAAAAATTGGTAAACATCATTTATTTCATTACCTTTCCATTGAATTTACATGACATTTATTATATGAAAGTAGTAAAACGGCTGTTATTGCCATGTCATTCAATTACAATTTGTTTCAAAAAAAAAAAAAAAAAAATGAAAACCATACTGCAAGTTGCAAAATAAAAAGCTGTATAATTAAGCTACATTTGTTTGTTCATCACAATAATGTACCATTCGACAATCCTCGGTAGAATCCTCTACTCTCCTGTTAGATGAGGGTACGGAATCGGCCGAGTTGAAACGAATGAATAATGCACAGGCTTAGGACCTTTTTTCATTCTGACAGTAGTCCCTTATTAAAAGGTCACCGTTAAGGGTATTTATAAGAGCAGGACATATGAGTAATTTTTTTTTGTATAGACTGAGACAGTAAATGCATTTTTTTTTGTTCCTCGTTTGGTTGGATAAATGTCTCATTGACTTATCCTTTAATTCGTACCTACCATGTCAAGTATTGAGTAGATATATATCATCGGTTGAGTACTAAGCTATTTGTATTTGCTTTAGGCTTTTTGATGTCACTCATACAGAAGGCAATATTAAAATTATGCACATTGCACGTCAACTAAATCTAACTAGTATGTTTGTGTTGTGTCTTTTTTCTCACCAGGGCATAAAGTCTAGCACTGTGTGCCTAAAACCGGTTTAAAAACTTGTGAATGGTTATAAAACATATTAAATTACATATTTTCTTTGAACCACATGGTGTGATATTTGAAATAAGCAATTTATGGTTTATTAGAATGAAATTTTGCAGACTATAAGTCGATATGTATTTAAAACATTATAAATGAAATTATACAACAAAGAATTTTACCAAGTCATAGACTGTTTGATAGTTTCCCAAAATAGGATTTCAATGATAAGATATATTGGACACCAAATTGTGTTATTATTTCAAATCTTTCAAATCATTTAAGTCCAATAAAAATGTGTTACTTCAACATGCGCTTTTAGTTACGTACAAAAAATAAGCTGAACGATATATGCGACGGATGAAACATTGTTTTAAAAAATAGTAAACATAAGGAAAATCGGTTTATCAATAATCAAAACTTATCAACCAATTTTCAATTAAGTGGACTAAAATTAGTAATCAAAGATACCAGGCTTATAATTTAATACGCCAGTCGCGCGTTTCGTCTTCATAAGACTCATCAGTGACGCTCAGATTAAAAAAGTGAAAACGCCAAAACAATTACAAAGTTGAACAGCATTGAGGAGCCAAAATTCCAAAAGGTTTTTCCGAATACGGGTAATGTAATCTATGCCTGGGATATAACTTTGTCTTGTCCTTTTAGGACTTTATTTCAAGATTAGAACATAGCTTAACAACCTCATCATAGGTACCACGACTAAGTTTGTACGCCAAATGCGCGTTTCATTTGCAAATTCTCAACTGTTACGCTCGAATAAAAAATATAATCGATAAGCCAAATAAAATACGAAGGTCAAAGCATGGAGTACCTAAATTCAAAAATGTAAAGTTAAATACTGATAGAGTAAACACGCGATACCAACTGTTCTTATGTGTTACTTTTATTGGTATCTTCGTAGTAATTTGATTTTAAGTTCAAAACACCGCTTAACTACTGTTGCATCTAATTTATGATTTCAGAGTACATTCGTATATTCCTCTGATGTGATCATGTAATTGTTCTTACCAATAAAATTGAGAATGGAAGTGGGGAATGTGTCAAAGAGACAGACCAAAGAACACAAAACAGCAGAAGGTCAACAATAGGTCTTCAATGCAGCGAGAAACTCCCACACCCGAAGGAGTCCTTCAGCTGGTCCCTAAACAATATAAATACTAGTTTAGTGATAATGGACGTCCTACTTCACTCCAAATTATACACAAGAATCTAAAATTAAAAATCATACAAGACTAACAAAGACCAGAGGCCAAACATGTTTATTTGTCACTGAGCCTTAAAATATCAAACAACTATGTAATTGACACATTTTAAATCGAATGATCTATGATAAAAACAACGCGCAGATTTATAAAAAAAAAAAATCAAAAGTAAAAAAAAAAAAAAAGAGAATATTTATTTAATGTAAAAAATTGTCCGAATAAACAAAACAAGGCAACTGACACCAAAGAATATGTCATCTTTTTGTTAATATTTAATTTTGATATTAAATAGAGATACGAAAGATGTAAAAATAACATTCAAACTTATTATTCGAAACAAATGACAATGCCATGGGAAAAACGATAAACGACCAAAAATCAACAACAGTACCCAAAAAAAAAAAATCCATAGAAAACTAAAAGACTGAGCAACAAAACCCCACCTAAATACATGTGATATGTGGGTTACATGTAGCAGATCCTGCTCCCCAGAAGACTCGCGTCGTGTTACTACAATACAATATGTTGATACTTTGTATCGAGTTATGACTGATCACGTAATAACTGATTTATAAGTGTCTCTTATCTAAATACAAGACATCACCAAATTCATAAAACATCGATCATGTTTATTTGCTCTCTCTAAAACTTTTTCATGAAAAGATACGCAGAACTCTTACCAGTATAAACATCACATACAGTGAAAAAATAAGAGGCACAAACACTTGAAACTAAACTAAGGACTTTCCCTAAATTATTTTAGAATAACAAGCGTTTTAAACGACTGTTATAAATTGATAGTATATAAATAAAGGAACTATGGAAAAATTAAAGGTCCCTTTGCTTGTTTTTGAAATATAACCTTTAAAAATTTGCTGGAAAAGGATTTTATCTAAATTTTTCATACATTGTTTTATTGGCTTCTTTTCCTTTTCCAAAGGTATCGGATAATAACAAGGACTTTAGACAAGAGTTTTAGATATAGCTTTTTCAACTACATGTAATAAAATTATGAAAAGAAAAGTAGGAATTAGCGTGAAAAATGTTTTAAAATCGAAACAAGGATAAAACAAGTGGATTCCAATTATCTGACAAAAAAAGTCTAGAACAAGATTAGCAAACATCCTTTATGACTAAAAAATTCGGAAAATCCTGCTACGTCATTCTTAGACGATCCTTGAATTCAATTAAGTATTCTACTTGCAAAAAACAGCATTGAGATGAGCCAAATACCACGAAAAAGTCAGGGACCAAGTTCCTACCACAAAATAGTTTATAGTAAAGTAACTCGCTAATTTGAGGCGGCACGTGAGGTCATCAAAAACATGAGTTTCCAATTTGCTGTAATATTCAAAACGCCTCTAAACTAAATGTTGATACATTGCACTTTAAAGGAAAGGGTTCACTTGGTTACAGTCGTGCATTCGATTGCAAGATTTTAAATCTTCGCAAAGCTTTTTCATATATCGAAATAATAAAGTTATAGAATTTGCTTTACTTTGTTCTATGAGCAGTTTGTATTGCCTTAGAGTATTTCTATTAAATACTAATAGTACTAATAAATTAAGTTGGAAGGTGGTTTATCAAACACATTATTATATTCTGTTTCATTTATCAGAATCGCCAACTATTGAATTGAAGTATTGCGTATAATTTTCATGGAGAACACAAAAATTACTTTGAAATAAGAAGTCATGATCACAATTTTCAGAGGATAAGAACGATTAAAAAATTGAAAAAAATGTGTCATGTGTGTAGACAACTATAAAAGTTTTTAAAACATTACTGTAAATTGCCCTCTAGTTACAATGTATCGTTTTGGTGTTATCTCATTGAAGTTTATCCAAAATGTATTTATTCATTTATAATACTGTGTATGACCTTACGAAATCAAAGAGAGACACAGTATACTACATTATAAACTTAAGGTGGTACCTAACACTACAGGGAGCTAAACGTTTTAATTACGTTGTGTAGTATAGGGAATATTAAGCTTCTCAGTGATTAAAATTGGTGTTTGTCAAACTGCTATATAACCAGTGTAATTTTCCTGATAAAATGGTTGGTTCAAAACTTTTGAAATTTTTATATTTTTGTTAAAGGGTAAAAGTAAATACTTTTTCAAAATTTTATGAAAATTAAACGAGCCAAATTAATTTTAGTGAAAGTGTTAGGTACCACCTTAAGTACGTAACACAATGATGGGTCTCGAATATAATAAATTGCGAAAAAATACAGTTTTCAAGTGTAATGTTAAAATAAAGAATAAATGTTTTTAAAACTGACAAGCTTGATGGTATTATTCATTTACACAAATAATTTCACTGATAGTGAATGAATTTAATCAAACTTTCAACACAAACGTCTTAATATTATCACTATTAATTTGTATAAATAATACATTAACTCTGAATAAGACGTATAATTACTCTTTTTCATGTTATCTCATTCATTTGTTCAGATGCGTTGTAATCCCTAACGTTTGTTTAGTTTAAACATATTTATTTATAGTGGATTGGGAAACAAGTTTTGCAACTTATATTTATCCCTTTCCACTTTGCGGGTGCGAGTGCTGCCTTGTAGCGGCATTAGCCTGCTCTTTTTCGAAATCTACAAGGGTGTCTTTAAAGTGCAAGAGATATGGCTCTCTCTTAACACGGGTCAGCCATTTATCGTCCCCTTCTGACGGACTATCATCGTTTCCTCGAGACCATACTCGCAAATGGTGTCAAGGGAGAGCCGAAAATTAAGTTCCTGAAATTTTCATCCCAGACGGGAATCGAACCAGGAACCTTTGTGTTAGTAGTCCGATATTAAAACATAACGTTTGTGTGTAGCTAATTACAATTTTGTTGTTAACAAACAGTTGTAAATATTAAACGTATCAAAAGTTTGGTACACTTTGATAAAAAAATACTGTACTGCACAAGTCCAAAGAGAGAGAGAACAAGACAGGTCATACAGAAAAGCGTTTGAATAATAAAGTTTTCAAATTAAACAAACAAAATGGAAGCGAGTTGTACTAGCATGCAGGGAATGATTAAAATTATGGCATTCGATATATATGACACGCTGCCGAATTAGACATAACTCATCGTATAGTATATGCTATTGAAGAAGTCTATGTAAATAAACACATAGAGGTTCATATTTAATAAATGATAAAATATCATTAAAGTTGAATGTTCCTTTTTGTAAATTTATTGTTGCGTAAAGTTGATGATCAAAGTACATTTTGTTTGAAGCGCGAGACCCTTATAGTAAAAAAGTGCGCACAGTCGACTTTCTTACAACTTTATACATTTACCAGAATAAGCATTCAATAATTATAATTACATTGTTTTTGCTAGAAATATGATTTCTGTTTGTCTTTAATTGATCTGTGTACTTCATTATGAAAAATCGTGTTATCATGAATATTTCATTTCATTTTGAAATGAAGGGTAATTTTAGAGTGATGGGAGATTGCTGTTAACCAAACAAAATGACGTATTATAATGAAATGTTATGTAATGTGTGACTTATGAAAAGGAAGTATACCGATGATCATAAATTTAAGATACAGTGAAACCTTTATATAAGGGTCACCCCCCGATACTAAAATTGATAAAACAGGTAACCTTAGTTTTGAGGTTGAAAATGTATGGGTATTACTGCAGTGGGACAAAAAGAGGGTCAACTAGCAAGACAGGTTTTCACTTAAAAGAGGTCACCTTGATGACATGTTTGATTATATATCAGACGTCCTCATATTTAATTTATAAAAAAAAGAAGATGTGGTACGATATGTCTATCTAAACTACCTAAATACATTTTACAGACTGATGGCCTGTTTAATATGCATGCATGCATATGGAATAGTCGTATAATTCAAATATTCATATTCAATCAGGAGTATTTCTGATCAGTTTTGTACAAACCATGGTATTCTTCACAGTTATACTCCATGCATTTTGTTCTGCGAGTACATAATGTCATTCAGACATTTATTTTGACATTGGCCTAGAATTTTGCTCGTCAAATACACTCAAAATCGGATTCTAAGATTTTAAAATGCTTAACAATTTAATCTGTTCTTTAAATTGATTGATTTCCAAATTTAAAACAATGAAATGTTTACCATTTCACTCTGCAATTTTTTGCAATTTGCCTCTTTATGAAATTAAAGTAAACTGGTGCTAAAATTAAACAGGATGAGCTGACCAATATACAAAATCTGCAATAATCCTGCTAGGCTTAGTGGGGTTTGTGTTTGCTTGAGGTCAGTATTAAGTTCTCTGTATATCTTTTTTTTATATAGAAAAGGTGAATTCTATACTTTCTTTTGAATCCAACATTCATGTTTAAGAATATTTAATAACCGTTTTTTTCCTACCTGACGTCATTAAGTTTTCAAAATTCATTTTTGTTCAAACAAAAAACCAAAGCACATAGCATACAGAGCTACAATTATCATTTAATCCTTAATTAAATTTGTAAATAAAACTTTCAAATAATCAGATTCTAATTTATGATAAGAGGAAGATGCCACATACAACGTGTAATATCAAAATACTATTACCCTCAATAACTTTATGTCTACTGGCAGTATTCCACGTGACGATCTGGTAACTTAGACATGGAGATGAAACCCAAAGTCAGGAACGTGCTTCATACTTTCGTTATTTATTGGTTATTTTTTGTGATTAAACGTATAAATTTTCGTGTCATAACAACACCGAGAGCCAAGTATATATACTTGACTATCAATGAATCATGACGGCTTCATCTCAAATGAAATTAAGTCGGGTCCCTGTTCATGTAGTTGTGTAAACAATACCTCATCTTTATTTAATTAAATGTATAGAAAATAAAAATAAACTATGAAAGAGCAATACCCAACTGCACCTAAATACAGTTTCGTCCATTTTTGTCCCATGTGCTATCATTATAGCTTTTATAACTTTTGTATGATCGAAGTAGGTTGGATTTGTAACGATGTATGCTTTAAGGGAGTTTATAAGCCACATACACTGACTGTATAATATAAGTTATATGGTTTGCCACTGACCCCCTACGGATCCATAGAGGGTTAGTACAATCCATAGGGGGTGAGGCCGTAGGCCGAGTCCCCTACGGATTTTACTCACCCTCTATGTATTCGTAGGGGGTCAGTAGTGAACCGTATAACGAATTTATCGCACGCAGGACTTTTCCTGCTGCGTTTTGTAGAAAAATAAACAATGAAATACAACAACAGCAATAGACGACGTCACCATTAACAGTAGAACATGACGTCATGAACCCCCTATGAAATTTACTAACCACCTACGGTCTCATAGGGGGTCACCAGGTGACGGCGCTAAACCAATCACAACGTGATATTTTCCCCGCGGTGCGATTAAATGTATTTAATATCACAAACCAAGAAGCGTTTGTATAAAATTTACTCCATAATATAAACCAATGACGTACCTGTACAAAATTTATTTTGTAATATAAACCAATGACGTGGCTGTATAAAAATCACTCCGTAGTTCAAACCAATTACGTGGCTATATAAAATTTACTCCGTAATACACACCAATGACGTTGCGGTATAAAATTAACTCAATAGTACAAAACAATAATGTAACTGTATAGAATTAACTTCGTAGTACAAACCAATGATATTGCGGTATAAAATTTACACCGTAGTACACACCAATGACGTTGCTGCAAAAAATAATTCCAAAGTACAAAACAATAATGTGGCTGTAATAAATTTACACCGTAGTACAAAACAATGTCGTGACTGTATAAACTGTACTCCGCTGTACAAACCACTACTATAATCTGGGACGGAATGATATCCTTTCCACAGGTTAAGGACTTGAACTTGCTTTCAGTAAAATCAAGTACTTTATAATACAGAATCGTTTATTATTGTTTTGTTTACCCCAGTGTTTCTGCTTTTCTAGTATTGTACACCTATCTACCTTTCTCTTGTGTTTTATTTTATTTTAGTTTTATAATTCCATAGATCTAGTTTAACAAGGTGAAGCTTGTGATTAAGGTTCTACAGATTTTTTTGGAAAATTTAGTGTTCACCCCCAAAACCGGTTTGACCATAACACAAAAATTTCATGTTTATTTACAATTTACACAGTGTGTATCTGTTAAGTATGGTTAGATGCATATTTGTCCCAAAAGATGAGGAATTTATTCATTTTATGTTGAAAAGTACAGGCAAAGTTTTGATATTTATGTAGTGTCCTATATTTTGAATTTAGTGGAACCTTTAACTGTACTTTATACTTAATCATATGTTCATTTACATGTCCTTAGTCGAAACATTCGTCAATTTTTTTATGTTGTTATAATTTCAGTATTTTTTTTTTTTTATTATTATTTGGTTTTGATAGGAGATTTTTTTTCTGAAGTCTCCGTTAGATATGTCCTCATTTTTTCTAGACTATGAGCGATCATAATAGTTGATATACTCAATACAAGTTTAATGTCCTTTACAAAAAAAAAATATGTAATAGATTTCCAAGTTTTAAGTCTAAAATATTCAGTAATCACGAAAGTCATATTGTTTCGATGTGGAGTCGTTTAGAAAAAGATGTATTTTAAATTACCATATTCATTCATTCCAATTTCTACCTGTCAAGGACACTTGGCGATATATAAATGTGTTTAAAGTATTTCTGGACAACAATCTGTTTAGAGGACTTTTGTTATTTAAAATATTTTCAAGTTAAGCAGATGCTGAACTTATAATCAATTGTTATCGTCTAAATGTCTAAATAAAGTGCAACATTAGTACATGGATGCTCAAAACTGTTACGTCTATTTTGAATATACACAACCAAGATAAAACAATAACCGGGGGAATAACATGACCTTTAAATGAAGCGAGACTGTGTGAATCCATGAAGTAAGCATCGTATACTGTATGACAGTTCCCAAAATTTCCCAAATTCATAAAATGACCATTGATATGAAATTGATGATAAATAGTTGTAATACGATACTTCGTACCCCAGTATGTTGAATGATCAGACATTTTGGTCACATAAAAAGACAACGGGGGGTAACTTCCTATTATTGGGTATACAGGGATGTGCCAAAAATATGGGTCATAATTTTGCGAGATTTTATATAAAAATGACCCTCCTTTTTAATGACATCCTATATTAAAATGCATTTACGTTTGATAACTATATATTGATTTGGGGTATGACCTACATATCATATATAAATATGCTATTGAGAATCTTACATTAGTAATGGTCAATTATTATATTAAATTAAATCAATTCATTTGAAAGTTCACCTTTCAAATAAGTTCCCAAATGAACCCCGGTAATGTGTCTCCTGATTTGCTCTTCAATAACGTTAATGCTTATATGCACAAGCATGGGTCATATTTTAAATATTTTATATAAGTATAGGTCATTCTTTCTTAAATATTTATTAGTGTTGTCAACGGTTAACCGGTTAACCGATCGAACGACCGAATACCGAATACCAAAATCGCTAACCGGTTAACCGGACTTTTTTTCAATTTTGGTAGATTTGATATAAATTGTTATTGTTAATCCTAAAAACATAAAATGAATTAGAACTCAGCTCGGGGCAAGATCTTAAAGAAATATAATTAGTATGCATGTTTTTTTAACAGTAACTTTAAATCAATAATGCGATTAAATATTAAGATTTACTTCATTGGTTCGTTTTTTATCTAATTTTGTGTAGACCTACATCTACATGTGCAACCTCCGTCGTGCAATGCTTAGTCTTACTTTAAACGAAATGCTATCTCAAAAATTGTGAAATGCAAACCAATGGGAATTTACTCAATGTATACGCGATACGAGTAACATGCTTGAAGAAACAAGCAAACAAAGCAAAGAAACTGGTCGTATGGTGACCTATAGTTGTTAATTTCTGTGTCATTTTGGTCTCTGGTGGAGAATTGTCTCATTGACAATCATACCACATCTTCTTTTTTATAATTAATCATTTCAAATTGAAACACACCACATTATTTTCGGAGACAAGAGAAAAGTAAAGAATAATAGGTTTCAGACATATTCAATTCTACGAGATCAAGAAGTTTTTTTTTATTTTTCAATCTGAAGTTGGTACAGACGCTATAGTTGATACGGTGCATTTGATTATTAAAAGTCAAACTTCGCCAGGAATCCTCAAAGACAACCTGATAATGCCAAAGGACAATATTCAATTCTAAAAGCGTAAATTTATGATTTGGATGAAAGTTTGTCAAATTGACACTCATACCACATCTTATATCTATTTGTAGGGTACTATTGATAAGGCTTTCAAACCCCAATTTAAACTATACCGGTTAACCGGTTATTCGGTCGAACGTTTATCCGAGTAACCGGTTAGGCAAAAGTGTACGATTTCACAACACTAATATTTATATAACTATAGGTACTGAATTGCAGTGAATGTTATATTAAAATGGGTACGTTTTTTGATACAAAAATGGCACACCCCTACCAAAAAAATATCGAAGTTAACCCCCCCCCCCCACCTCTTGGGTCGAGGAGGCTACCTCTATCGTCCTATTTGGAGGGCCAGAGTGTGCAATAATATTGAGACTGAATCGAAATTAAAAATGAATACATATCAATGAAGTGCAACGCGATCATATTTACACTACTAATATCTTTTTCTGAAACGGCCAATTTGACTTCAACTGATCTGAATGACTGAATCATATTTTGTCTCATTCATAAGTGAATTTCAGATTTTCAGACAAATTGATTTTTAGCTCCTAAAATTAATCAGACAATAACATTGTTTAGATACTATTATGTAAGTATTTTTTTTCAAAATATTCAGTTTCTATAATTAGATAAATATAATCTGTAAAAAAGATTTAAAATTTCTGAAAGCAAAAACTCTTAATTTTACCTAATAAACTTATCAAAGAGAAATTAGGAAAGTAAGCAGAAACCTTATTTCATTTCCAGAAACTGTAGATTATTATTATTCATGGTATACCAGTGGTCGTGTATTTCGTGGGTATACATATATGTAGGTAAAACATCAATTTTATATATCAGAAGAGGAACACAGGTTATATTGTCTTTTTGACAAAACCTAGAAATTAAATATCAATAATTAAGACAAAGCTTGCTACATAAAGGCAACAGTAGTATACCGCTGTTCAAACTCATAAATCCATGCACAAAAAACAAAATCGGGGTAACAAACTAAAACGGAGAGAAACGCATTAAATATAAGAGGAGAACAACGACACAACACTACAATGTAACACACACAGAAACGGACCAAGCATCAGACAAAATCCCACGAGAATAACAAATATAACATCAAAATCAAATACATGAATTTGGGATAGACAAGTACCGTGACACGTCTTATCGCAATGTGAATTTACACTAAAAAATAAGAGAAAACAAACGACGCAACGTTAAAATGTAACACACACAGAAACAAACTATAATATAACAATGGCCATATTCCTGACTTGGTACAATCTATGAAAATTGGTATCCACGAAGATTAATGAATCCATAGTTAGATGTATCTGATAAGGTTACGATAAAAATTGATGCTGCAGAATAGAATACAGGTATGACTAGGACGCTAATTTTGATGTTTCCGAAACTATTGTGTGTACACGACTGATCTTTTACGACAAATTAAGACAGAACATTGGCTAAACATGGAGACTAAAAGACGAAATAATGTGTTCACAACGTATTGACTTCAATATTAAGAACCTATTTTCGGTAGCAAAATAACGAACACAATTTGTCCATGTTTTGTTTTATGAAACTTGTTTTGTCCTGCTGTCTAGTTGACCTCACCATTGTTATCATTTGTGAAATTTGTGAAATTCTATTTCTTATACAATTATTTTTAATTAAACATGCCCTATCGTCTTGGATATGACTGAACATTACCCATTTGAAGTTATACTATATTTGTTTTGTAAACCGGACATACCACATCTTTTTTTTATATATATTAAAACAATTGTTTTGCTTTAATTTGAATTAAATTTCAGTAAAGTAGATCATTTATATAAATTTAATTTTTAATTCTAGTTTCCATACAAATTGTAAAGATTTATTTTTATACCAAATTTTTAATATATTAGTCGTCTCAGAATTTCCAGGATCTTTTTGGGGGATTAATACACCTGATACATATTGTGATTACAGAACTTGAGTAATACAGTCTTATTGTCACAAACAGCTTGAAAATTGTTCTAGGTATTGTTGTCAGGTCTTTAAAGATTGCATATTTTGGTTTTAATATTGATTCACTTATAGGGTCTTTGCATCGGAACTAAACACATTTATTTGAAAAACAGTTGTTGGCATTACACGGGTTATGTTCTTCTCATATATTTTATGATAGTATGATACTAAATCTCTAACGGGAGGGATTGTACCTGATATTCATATGATGAAGATATAATCTTTCAATCAGTGTATTTGAGGTCTGGAGCTGGCATGTCAGTTAACTGCTAGTAGTATGTTGTTTTTTAATAATGTATTATTGTCATTTTATTTATTTTCTTTTGTTACATCTTCTGACATCGGACTCGGACTTCTCTTGAACTGAATTTTGATATGCGTATTGTTATGCGCTTACTTTTCTACATTGGCTAGAGGTATAGGTGAAGGGTTGAGATCTCATAAACATGTTTAACCCCGCCGCAATTTTGCGCCTGTCCCAAGTCAGGAGCCTCTGGCCTTTGTTAGTCTTGTATGATTTTTAATTTTAGTTTCTTGTGTATAATTCGGAGTTTAGTATGACGTCCATTATCACTGTACTAGTATACATATTTTTTTAGGGGCCAGCTGAAGGACACCTACGGGTTGCGGAAGTTTCTCGCTACATTGAAGACCCATTGGTGGCCTTCGGCTGTTGTCTGCTCTATAGTCGGGTTGTTGTCGCTTTGACACATTCCCCATTTCCTTTCTCAATTTTATTCGAACTGAAATTAATAGATGCTGTTAGTTTGGAAGAGCTACACATCCAAATAAGTTAGAGTAGTCTAAATGAATATTTGTTGCAGTGAAACTATCATTTTGATGTGAAACATAATACAAATAAGACTACACATTTTATATTAAATCCCCATGTAGAATTAGCTTAAGATTCAAGTGTGTTTACTTATGTTTTATTATAAGTAAAATAACAACAAAAAACCCGACTCCAATGAAAATTCAAATCGGAAAGTCCGCTATCAATGCAAACTCAATGCTGAAAGTGACAAAATGTGGAAATGGTTTTTGCAACTTTCAATTAAGAGCTCAAACACTTCAGAAAGCCAGAAATATTGCTAGTTGCTTTTTAGATGCTAGAAGTAAAGCCTGGTAATTAAACAAAACATACTTATCCCTTCAACAGAAATTAAAACTCATCCTTCTATCCCCTGCCCTGTTAGTATCTTTTCTGTGTACAAAATTAATATTACAATTGAAAGTTTAAAATATTTTGAAAAGTGGTACAACATGCCTCCAAGGAGAAGTTGTAAAAGAAAATAGGGACTTAAGATAGCAGAGGGACAGCCAAACTCATAAATCGAAATTAAACTGACAACGCCATGGCTAAAAATGAAAAACACAAACAGACAAATAATAGTACACCAAAATACTAATGATTTGCAAAGTGGTACAAACATGCCTCCACGGAGAAGTTGTAAAATACTCACCGCGATCTTCTAACGTTTGATAGTGAAGTGTGCTTTCCCAATACTTGTGCACCCATTCAGGCAATTTCTTTCAAGAAAAAAACCCACGAAAGTGAGTTTGTAGATTCAGGTGTATATACTTTTGTTGAATAGTATTGAGAGCCTATACACTTCAGAAAGCTATAAATGTTATACTTATTTGTTTTCAGATAGTAAAGCCTGGTCATTCAACAAAACAAAGCTCATTCTTCTACCCGCTCCCTGTTAGAATCAAAAATATTCTTATCCGTGCACAAAATTAAAATTGCAGTTTTTGGAAAATAGTACAAATATGCCTCCACGGAGAAGTTGTAAAATACTCACCGCGATCTTCTTACGTTATTACAATTGGAAGTTTTAAATGTTTTTTGAAATTGGTACAACCATGCCTCCACGGAGAAGTTTTAATTAGTTTTCAAAGGTACCAGGATTGAAATTTCATATTTACGCCAGATCCACGTTTCGTCTACAAAAGACTCACCAGTGACGCTCTGATCAAAATAGTAAAATACTCACCGCGATCTTCTTACGTTTGATAGTGATGTGTGCTTTCTCAATATTTGTGCACTCATTCAGACACTTTCCCTCCTATTGAAGTTTGTCTATTACCTTGAACAACTGTGTATTAACTGCTTTTGATGTGCTAAGTAATCTTATAAATACATTATCTAAACGCGTACCACGAACATTCAGTTTTAATTAAATCATTAAATCCAATTTTTATATCAAATTTATGGCAATTAAAAAAAATGTTACACATTTAGTCTGATTGATAGAATGTTAACCAGGTTACGTTGTACAGTAAATGCGCTGATACAAAATATTGTGAATACATTACTATTGTTATTCAAGAGGGGATACAATTAGCTTGAATAAGTGTTCGGTATGTATTAAATCTGTATAAAGGAGAAAACAAAATTATGATTTTGAAATGAACAGCAACCCAAACACGAGCTAACAAAAGTAACAAAATGTCGAAAATGTTTACTGCAACTTTCAATGATAAACAAACTTTCGTGTGTTTTAATTGTTTTTGATTTTTACGAGAAAGGGTTTCCAATAGCAAGAACATAAACCACATTACATATGTCCTCTAACTTAGACACTGGAGCTGACAACATTCCCGTTGATATAATCCCTATACCCCTTATGAAAATAATATGTATGTCTTTATTAATTTTGTTTTCTTACTGTTTCAAATTGCAGACAATTCATTACAAAATATTGAAAATACTTTTCATGGCTATTAAGCATTGCTCATTATTTTGTTTTTATATCTTTTAAGTTTAAATTTGTTTTTCCTTTAATTAGCTTGTAAACCATTGTTATTAATATTTACCACAATTTACATACTTATAATTACATAAGATCTTTTAATATCATAATAGTTAATCAAATATAACTCAAGAACAACAATATTTTCCGGTAAAAAAAATATTTGGTCATTGTGTATTCCAAATATTTTACTTATAAATAACATTCACAAAGTTTGCCTTCATTTTGATCCTGGTATCTATGATGAGTTTATTTGAAATTTATAATTGTCTTTCAAGAGACACATACAATTGTTGGTAATAATTACGAAACTTTAGAAAGTATGTTGATTTAGAGCTTGAATGGAAACAAATGAAATATTGTTGATCATTAAAAATATTTAAGCATTGAGATATTGCTGAATTATTTTTTTTGTGTATAAGGTTGAGAAACTGGGGATTAGCCAATCCCTTCCCAAGTTTTGTGCCGAATTCATTTTTTTAATAGTTTTAAGACATAGACCAAATATTTTTTTTTATTCTGCAACTAGGATTCATAAATTGATAGCTATTTGAATTTTCACACAAAATTCAAACTTATTTTTATCCCTTTATGAACCCCTGATTGTGGGTAAAAGTGTTCCATAATGAAATTGACAGTGCACAAAATATAGCTTTGTTACTATATCTAGAAAATAAACGCAACTTGTTCATGTTGTTGCAGTATAAACAGCAATCTACAATACACTACACCTACAAAACGCTACATAGACAACTAGTTAATTTAGCAACAGGCACCCAATAAAATATAAGAAGTTCTTAATTTGACCATCGATAAACTAGCGTTGCCTTAATTTATTGCACAAACCACAAATGGAAGGTTAAGCGGATCTTGTTCCACAGGTGGCACCCGTCGTGTTGCTCATGTTATTACAAACCCGGTAAATAGTCTAAATCGGTAGGATACATTCGTGATAAGGTAACGGGATTGTAGAAACGACATTTGGTACATTTCCGATATATCATGAGACGAATCTACTTATTGAAATAAATGTATCAACTCTGTGTTAATAGTCTTACAAAGGAAAACAATAGGTAAACTCATGGACAGGGATATAACTCAATGATACGTGTAAACACAGATATTATTTATAACGTATCACAAAAGTTCTTAAAAATCATCAATTAGGAAATGAGTAATTTTTCAATGAGGACTATTGTTATTACATGTAAATATATAAGCGGAAGAATTGTTTACCATCTCGAATTATACATTAATAATGTTTTTCATGTTTAATTTAGGGGAATTCAACAGTGAACAGGATATGATTGCATCGGCTTTAGTGGTCGTTTTGATCTGGACTAAATTTTCTAATTAATAATCAGTAAAAAGATAATCTTTCTGACATCAGTTATTAGTTTTTACATTATTTGTTTACTGTTTTATATTTTCATCCTTCGTCAAGTTTTAAGTGTTCTATATTTGGTTGAACCAAAATAAAGTGTTTTAATCGACCAATAAAATTTTATTATCTGATTGAAATGTATATATCTATTTAATTTATTTTGTCTAGTCATATTTAAGGATTTTTACACTCCTACATCTTTTTATGATTTTTTTTAATTTAGTATAAAAAATTGTCTTGAAAATCGTTTAAAATCTTTGTAATTTTTTCATAGTTTTTGAAAGAAATAAAATCTAGAGTGAATCATTCCAGCAACATTTTTAATTTTTAATATCTGATAAACTTCGACATTTATTATTTTGATTTTGCTTTTCGAGTTCTTTTATTATAATACAGTCAATTTCTAACAGTGTTTTGAAAAAAGCTTGTTTATTTACAACCGAGGAGCATATATCCTTAAGCAATGGGTAAAAACTGTAAATAGATTGTCCATAGATTTACGAGTTTTGAACAGCGGTATACATGTACTACTGAACATTGCCTTTATTTAAATTAAGTACAGTAGAAAGTGGTTTTCTCTTATCGTAGGAACAAGGTGCGAAAAAGCACAACGTTCACCTCTGTTATCTTTTTGCAGAATATTATCTTTTATTGGTTTGATTATACGGCTTGTAAGAATGGAACTGATATGAACAGTTGTTAAGGTTAGTGTAAATACACTGTTTACCAAACTTTGAATTATTCTCAATACTAAGGTTTTCTACCTATGGAATAAATAATGTTTGTTGTATTTTTTGTCAAAATCATTCGGAAGTTTTGGACCTCAACGTTCTATTACTTCGAACTTTTGGCCATCTTATTTATTTATCTTAGCGTCATTGATGAGTCTTTTGTAGACAAAACGCGCGTCTAACGTACAAATTTATAAACCTGGTATCTGTTGTTTTTTTGGGGTATAAAATACGTTTACCTTAGGTATCCCAATTACTTGTTGATTTTTCGCGCTCCTTTTTGAGTTCATGAGACTCGCTCAGTTTTGGTTTGTTACCAGGTTTTGTATTTTCTTTTTTGATTTATAAGATGTTGCCTAGATTTAGTTGTTTTCTTAAAAAAGGAGAAAAGATAAAATTGGGCATTACAATAAATATAGACAACACAATATATATAAGAAGATGTTGTTTGATGCCAATGATATAAAAAAAGAAGATGTGGTATGATTGCCAATGAGACAACTATCCACAAAAGACCAAAATGACACAGACATTAACAACTATAGGTCACCGTACGGCCTTCAACAATGAGCAAAGCCCATACCGCATAGTCAGCTATTATAGGCCCCGATAAGACAATGTAAAACAATTCAAACGAGAAAACTAACGGCCTCATTTAGGAAAAAAATGAACGAAAAACAAATATGTAACACATAAACAAACGACAACCACTGAAGTACAGGCTCCTGACATTTTTCAATCAAAATCAACATGTGTTAAAGTAAACCATTATAAGGCAATCACAATCACATGAGTTAGACATAAATCATCGAAGTATATACTACTGCAGATTAATTTTTTTTCGTGGGTACCAATTTTCGTCGATTGCTGAAAACTTGCATATGTGTGGATATTTGAATTCGTGGTTTTGCAAATCTCTTTTTACAAAGCCTTTGAAAAAATGTTATTCGTTGAACATTTGAATTCGTGGTTCCCCTGTACTCACGAAACCCACGAACATTGGTATCAAACGGATAATAATGAATCCTTAGTATAAAAAAACCTCTCTGCAAGGTAAATCCTTGAATTGAAATATTTTTATATTTTTTTGTGAAAGCGATTTGGCGTGAGTACAATATGGTTCAACGCTAGCTTAAATATGGTTCAGTAATAATTGATCTATTACAACATTCTGAATACGACATCGTGTGAGTACCATATGGTTCAGAGTTTGGTTAAAATGTTTCAATAGTAATTGGGCTGTTACTATACTATTCTGCATGCCAAATAGTTTAGGTACCATACGAATGAGGGTTTTATTAACAAATGTTTAAAATATAATTGATCTAGTACAATTACATTGTGAATGCGTTATAGTTGATGAGAACCATATAGTGCAGGGCTAGGTTAAAAGCTGCTTTACTAATAGTTGATGCATAACAAGCAATTCTGATTACAAAATGGTGTGAGTCCATATAGTTCAGAGCTAGGTTGAATCGGGTTTCAATAACAATCGATGTATAACAACAAGTGCAATAGTATTCTGAAGACAATATCGTTCAGGGATTAATAAAAAAAATGTTCAAAAAAGTTATAAATCTATAATCGATATATTAGGTCCATGAATAGATTACCTAACATGTATTGACAAGACTTATTGAAATTTTTGGTCCTCAATGCTCTTCAACATCGTATTATATTTTTTAACCTTTTCGATTCGAGCTTTATATTTTGTACTGATACATCTTTTGTATACAAAACGTACACCTGCTGTGCAAAATTACCAATATGGTATCTTAGATGAGTACCTTTTGACAATTTTGAGAGAAAAAAAAATAGTTCGGTGCTAGGTATAAAAAAAGGTTGTTGTTATCATATAATTATTGCAGAACGATGATTTAACTTTAAAAAAAGTGGGGGTTGTTTTTTCCCAAATCGATATTCTGATTCCCAAATTGATGAGACAAATACTCTCTTAAAAAAAACGGACAAAAACATATTCTGAAAACATATTTTCTCACACATTATAGTGTCAAGTTTTGAACAAAAGAATGTATATGATATGGCTAAAAAACTTAATAAAATTGTTTGCGCTTTGCGCGAAAAAAATTTGATTCAGAAAGCCCTTCAAGTTAAATGGTTGCTTCCTTGTTTTTTCTTATGACGAACCTTGTTTCAATAAGTATAATCGGTATATTCCAAAGAACTGTTTACATGCAATGGTCCTGGTCTTTAATGCAGTTATGAGTATTTCGGTTTTTTAAGGTCAAAGAATTGGAAAATATGCCTAAAAAGGTATACAAATTATGTTATGAAAAGCTATATATGAATATGGAAATGTTTTTATGTTCGCGTTTGTCAATCCGGACAATTCAGTTCCTCTCCATGATCGAATTCCCCCTCGTGATTATTCTAAAGAGCAGAAAAAAATGGGTTTGCATTAGTTATGTTGGGCTTTTTATAGCTTGCTGTTCGGTGTGAGCCAAGGCTCCGTGTTGAATGTCATATTTCAGCCTATTATTGTTAACTTTTAAAATGTCGTTACATGGACGCAGCATTGTCTCATATCATATCTTCTTATTTCTATTTAAAAAAAAACATTAATAGACATAAATCATAATTTACCTGAGAATTGTCGTTCTTTCAGAGTTAGAATGACTTCGATCCTCTTTTAAAAGAACAAATATATTCACTCAGAAAATTGAATGATATCAGATAGAAAGAAAATTAGTTTCATTTGTACTCAGATAAGTTTCTTATTGTTTTTACTTCAGCGATCAGCGGTTGCTAATTTAATATTATTGTCAATTAGTAGTATGACGTTTTATTATGATGTAATTAATCATGAAAACAGTTTTAGCTGTAATTTATAATTATAGTCACAGTAGTAAACGCTATTATGTTGGTAGGACACTTTTTTACGGATTTGATTTACTCAGAGCACGTGGGTGACATACGAATTTATAATTGTTTGTTTACTAAGGAGCGTGTGCTTGGGACACGTACACGTTTTCTTACTTGTTCGCTTACCCCCGAACAAAGATGATGGGATTCTACTGGTGTTCCATGCACGTGCTAGATTGTATACTACACTTGAGCACGTGTATGAAACATGATCTTTTTTGTGTGTGTTTAACGACAAAGCAAGGAAAAACTGCTTTTTATGAACTCTTTAACACAAAAATAGTATCTGTAGGAATTAGGTCCCATACTGGTTTTTAAACATGCGTAGAATAAAATTATAACGAATATATTTTATGAAGGAAGTTTTTAATTAAGTTTGATCAGATGAATTACATTGCTGCTTACGTGAATTTTTAAAATAACTGAAGGGCAACAAGTAAAAATCACAACAATACTAAACTCCGAGAATACTTCTAAACGGAAAGACTCTAATCAAATGACAAAATCAAAAGTTTAAACACATCAAACGAGTGGATACATTCATGCAATAACTGTCAAATGTTAGTCGGTGCGGAATCAGAATACTATTAGTGTGTCTAGATAAGGATGTTGACTGTTATTATGTGAAATCGTAAAGTGTCTTGGTCCAAAACACCATAAGGTGTATGTATATTTGTATGATATTTATGTATATGGCGTTGTCCTATATATGCATGTAATATTTGCTGATAAGCTGAACAGCTTCATTCGGTCATCAAGTTTACATTCGTCTCGAAATCTCAAAGCACTCTTTTTTCCTTCTTCTTTACAGATCTTCATTTTCACCCCAAATAACCCACATCACTCCTTGTTTACCTGGTATGCCCCTCCCTTTGTCATTTATGATAGAGAGTCCAATGCGATAAAACCGTTATACAGACCAGTAAACATATTATCAGTTTTTTTAAGATACAATGCAACTAGATGTGACCTGATTTTTAATATTATACGCCAGTAACATACATAGTTAAATAAAAAAAAAAATGCCGAACTAATTATAACGGAAAGTCCGTAATCTTATGTCAAAATCAAAAGCTCAAACACGTCAAACGAATGGATTACAAATGCCATACTTCTGACTTGTTACATGCATTTTCTTATGGAAAATATGGTTACCATATATTAAATCTGATTTTATAGCTAGCTAAACCTATCACTTGTATGACATTTGCATTCAATTCCATTATTTTGACAACGAATAGCATTCTTCGCCATCTTGGAACATTGCCTTTTTATTTGTTTATATAAATCTAGCAAACAAATTAACATTTTTCATTTAATCTGAACAGGTGGTTCTCCATTTTTAATCTGGTTATCTCCGTAATTAAAAAGTGATACATTTAACCACACGGGCCTTATGAGTAGTGGCAAACACCAACAAACAAGGAAACAAACTTGCAACGTGTTTACAAAGTGACAGTCTAAATTCCTAGCTGGAAACCCGGTTAGACGAATGAAATCATTTTAAGAAAAAAAATCCGTAATTAAAAGAATCAATCAATGATTAATTGATTGAGTAATTGTTAATTGTTGATTACTTGTCAATTATTTATTGATTTATGAGTAATTGATTGATGCTCCATCCCCTGTGGTAAACATTTCAAGCATCTTCAGAAATTTACCGACCCTAACCTTTTGGTTTGTTGTTGCTTTTTTGTTCTCTGGAGATGCTGGTTATAAATATACCCCAAGAGTTGAGGCAAAAAAAAAAATAAAAAAATAATCAACCAATGAATTAATCATCCCGATCTTTCTGAATATTTATGAAATATTTTCCACTGGACATTAAATAAAATAACTTAATTTCGTATTCAATCATTACTCTTTCAGTTATAAGAATTATTTTCAGTCCGTTTAAAATCAATAACTTCATTTCAGATGCTTACTTCATTGTAGCATTTTACTTATTACATGTTTTCCTTCATTTCGCATTGTATATTGCCGTGAATCTTTTCTTTAGCCCGTTAAACTGCCATCATTCAATCAATTAATCTGTTTTAGTTAAAAGTTAAAATAATCACTTATCTACATATCTAATGAAAGATGTAATTATATCAGATCATCAGCAACAAGAGAATATTAATATAAAAAAATATTCTCTATTTTCTGCGAGGGTTATTGTTTTTTCTCGTCTTCGTGATAACGTTTGATACACTACGTGCCAAATTATGATTTATATATCTCTTGCCGTCTTAGTAAATATAATTTTGACGAATTATGTTATTTTTCCATTTTTTTATCAATGATTATGAAAAGTTATTGTATCTTATTACTTGTTTTTTGTTTGTTTTGTCTCTGTGTTTTCGGCTTATTTTCAACATCTAATATTACAATAATTATAAATACTATGCATAATGTCTTGTTTTTGTTTTTCAGGATTCTGCTTTTATACAAGAAGATTATAATCGCTGGAGTAAAAGACGTTATAAAAGTTTATTTGAAACAACGGGTCAGAGACATGTAAATAAGTACAGAGAACGATATATTTTCGGTGCACAAGTACCTTATAATGGTATGGAAGACTCAGTAACAGCATCTTAAGGAGATATCGCGTGAACAATTCGAATGAATAAAATATGGAAAAAAAAAACAGACATTTTCATTTACTTTATCATAAACACGTGTCTGAGATAAATTGTAAATCTTTGTATCGAGCTGATGGATTACTATAAAAAAAAAAAAGAAGATGTGGTATGATTGCCAATATTATAAGACAACTCTTCACAAGAGACAAAATGACACATACAAAATGTACATTAACAACTAAGGTCACCATACGACCTTTAACAATAAGCAAAGTGCATGCCGCATAGTCAGCTATAAAAGGTCCCTAAATGACGAAAGTGAAACAATCAATATGAAAAAAAACCCAAACTTTTTCAACTGATTTTTTCAATTTTTTTCTTATGTTGTATTGATACAACCGACCCTAGGGTTAGAAAGGGTTGAAACCTTCAAACATGCTTAACCTCAACTCATTATATATGTGGCTGGCTCAGGTCAGAAGCCTGTCGTTCAGTGATTGCCGATTGTTCACGTCTGTATTTTTTCGATAATTATTTGAAATTTTGCTATAAGAAGGCCGTTAGTTTTATTGATTCAATTGGTTAATGTTTATGATGCAAGGAATGTTTATAGCCGACTAAACGGTATTGATGTTTGTTATTGTTAAGGAATTACGGTTGTTTATAATTTTTACATCCATTTTAAATGTCCAAATTCACCTAAAGACAACTTTGCCGGAAGGAGTTGAAACCTTAGTTTCTTACACAAAATTAAATGTATGACCGGACAATTTAAGAAATGTTTGTTTTTAATATATCTATTGACTATTAACCTGATGCTACCGTTGGGGTCTAAAAGTCCACCAGCAGCGTACATGAATATTCCGCCACGTGCAGAGCATGAATGCTTCTAAAGTATTGACTCTTTGGTTGAGTTATATAATTTCTCATAAAAAGTAACAAAATTAAGCAGCCGTATATTCAACAATCCCATTGCAACTAAAAGATTTTCATGAAGCAAGGCATTGCTGAGATATAATAACCCAAATGCTTTCGTTAATCTGTACTTGCCTTCGATCGATACGTTTGGTTTATCATTTTATAGAACAGAGGATCTAATAAATATATCAATAACTATGTATCTCAACAGTGGACGTGTTTTGTAGTTTTCATTGTACGACTTTCGTGTCTTGAGTGTGTATATAAAGGCACAAACCCTTCCCTAGTATGGGACAGTGGTGTATCAGTTACTCATAATTATGTTCGTTTTTTTTCATATTGTTGACAAGAGCTATTCGATATCAATAAATATTTTTTTTCAACGATGGACGTGTACGACTTTCGTGTCTTGAGTGTGTATCTAAAGGCACAAACACTGCCCTAGTATGGGACAGTGGTGTATCAGTAAAATATATGTTCATTTTTTGCATATTGCTGACAAGAGCTATTTGATATCAATAAATATTTTTTTCAACGATGGACGTGTTTTGTGGTTTTCATTGTACGACTTTCGTGTCTTGAGTGTGTATATAAAGGCACAAACCCTTCCCTAGTATGGGACAGTGGTGCATCAGTTAATCATAAGTATGTTCGTTTTTTTCCATATTGTTGACAAGAGCTATTCGATATCAATAAATATTTTTTTCAACGATGGACGTGTTTTGTTGTTTTCATTGTACGACTTTCGTGTCTTGAGTGTGTATCTAAAGCCACAAACCCTTCTCTGGTATGGGACAGTGGTGTATCAGTTAAATATATGTTCGTTTCTGCATATAACTGACAAGAGCTATTTGATATAAATAAAAAAAAAAATTCAACGATGGACGTGTTTTGTGGTTTTCATTGTACGACTTTCGTGTCATGAGTGTGTTTCTATGTGTCAAGTTTTCTAATTTTATACAGATTTGTGTCTCGTTTTGATGTGATTGTTTTCCTTCTCGGAGGCATGTTTACGCATTAAACTAAAATTGATCACTTTTTAAGTCTTTCAAATTTAAAAACAATTAATGCACTCTTAAGCATCAATCAGCTGTTTCGTAGACTATAATTCTTTGTTTAGTCGCCCTTAGCTCATCGGATCAAAGGGTTTCCGAATAAAACGAGACTTCAAAACGTAGTTTTACGTTACTTCGGTAGATACACAAACACAGATAACAATTTGACATTAAGTTTTGGTATATTTGACCGATGAGAACAAATTAGTTTAGTGAGTGACATAATCCGATAACTAAGACACTTATACTTGTTTATTCGCAGTTTAATCCGTGTCCAGTTGCAATTTATTCCAGGTAAATAGACGTATATACAAATATGTGTAAACATTTAGTATCATCATATCTCAACGGAACGATTTACAAATTGATCTTTATAATAGTTATGCTGGTATGTGACAGATTCCCTCTGTCATGTTGCTACATATCATCAATGAGGCCGTATTTTTTTATGTGAATTTTTTCCTTCAAATTACAGACAGGTTGGAGTAGAATCAAATCGGAGAGTTACGAAGGCGCTCATGAAAACAAATATTAGGGGATTTAGGGTTAATTAATCTCTGTTTTCTTTAAATTACGGACAGGCCTGAGTACAATCGAATCGGTGTTAGGTGATTTAGGGTAAATTGATAACTGTGTCACTAAAAAGAATAAATAATATACAATAAGGTGTTTCTTTTATCTTTTGACACAAAATATGAAAAAAAAGCATTTATTACAGTATAAATCTGTCAATTTGACATGTTATTATTGAGATATTTATTAAGACATTTCTTTTTTTTACCTTTGGCTTGCAGTTTAAACCTGCAAACTTTTAATTTTGTTAGAAATACTGCTTGAGGCGAAACTACCGAAGGATTATTCTAACTCATTAGTCGAAGACAAACTGAAAAACCCACAAAAAAATGACGGCAAGACAAAAAACAAAACACACTACGAAACACAACACATAAAACTAAATACTGAGCAACACGAACGTTACCATTGTGACTCTCGTGAAAAGTATACAAAATTCCTATTTAAATGAGATTTTTGGACATATCGTGATCATTTGTTTTTATTTGTTGGCAATGTTGTTATTTAGGGGTGAAAATATAAAAACCAGTTTATCTAAAAATAACTCTTATGCTGGATTTGTTTATTTACTTCGTCGTGAAATGAACACTGAAAAGGGACTACCGTGAAGAATCAAGAGCCTCTACTCAATTCTACTACCACTTAACATATTTGACTAACAAAAACTACAGATAAATCAAAAGTATTAAAGACATGAAAGATAGTTTAGAGTGCCACTTCAAGCAAAGTTTAATGCTATCTATTTGTACAACCAATCCGACAGTGCAAACAACTAAATAATTGTGGTCAAAAAGCAGACGGGAAAATTTCTTTACATATAAGTAAATTGGGTATACACTATGTTTTAGTTGTTTTCTGAGGTAGAAATGATATTATATTTTCAGTGTTGACATGCATATCAATTATATGGTCATGTTTAAAAATTAACAGTTTGAAAATGTATGAATTATTCGAAATACTAAGGATTTCCTTATTCTCGGCATGGATTACCTTAGTTGTATTTGGCACAATTTGATTTGAAATGTTGGGTCCTCACCGCTCCTAACCCTACCCCTAACTGTTCACACAATTTAGAATTTTTGAAATACTAAGGCTTTTCTACCTCAGGCATAGATTACCTTAGCTGGATTTGGCAAAACTTTTGGGAGTTTTGGTCCTCAATGCTCTTCAACTTCGTACTTTTTTGGCCTTTTTAACTTTTTTGGATTCGAGCGTCACTGATGAGTCTTTTGTAGACGAAACGCGCGTCTGGCGTATATACAAAATTTAGTCCTGGGTTTCTATGATGAGTTTATATTCAATTGTTGTACTTGTTTGGCTTTCTAACTATATATTTTGATCTGAGCGTCACTTATGAGTCTAATGTATACAAAACTCGCGTCTGACGTATCAAAGTAAAAGCCTGGTACCTTTGATATAACTAATAATAGCAATATTATTACAAAAATGTATATGTACATACAATTTAAATGTATTTGGGACTACACTATGTCAACGTTAATACCAGTTTTGATTTGCTACATAGATTTTTGAACCAGAAAACTAGTTCGTTTTCCAAAAAAAAAAAAAATTAATTCAACTACAGTTCATTCATATATAAAAGTTAATGGAAAACGGGAATGTGTCAAAGAGACAACAACCCGACCAAAGAGCAATAAACCGCACATAAATACCTTATTTGTATTCTGTTAGTATGAACGTTCTTAAATTACTTTTTAGTTGGTTTTTGCATTACACAATATACATCAAATCATTTGGATTTAAAATCAAGCACACTTTTAGAATTCTGACATGTTTTAATTCAAACTGTTTATTTCTATATCGGCTAAATGAATGGGATGAAGTTTGAGATAAAATAAGATACAATGATAATACCGTTAAAACAAACATTTCATTGGGAAGAACAGTAGAGCTTACAAAAGAGAAACCATTTGATGCAGTACATTTAAATTTAGGAATATGTATTTCAGATTGACACCCGTGCAGTTTATATAAATATGTTCTTTTTATCTCTGAATTCTTTATTTTTCGAACTCACATTCTATAGTTTTTATTTCTATAATTCCTTAAAATATCAAAAACGTTTGAACGTTTACATTTTATGAAAATTCATAGCTTAATGAATTAATATTGTATACAAAAAGAGGTGTACAAATATAATCGTGTGACCATATTCAAATTCTGAATAGGACAAAAATGAAATAGCTCAAATATTGAGCACTCCTTATGTGAAAACTCACATCTTGAGACATACACTTATGAAAGTTAACGTCTTGAGACATTCCTTGTTTCAAAGTCCATATATTGAGACACTCCCTAGGTACAAGAATACAACTTAAGACATTCCTGTTTTGAAAGCTTATATCATGTGATATTCCCTATTCTGGAAGCTCACATATTGAGACATTCCCCATTTTGATAAAATGCCTTTTGAAAGACCATGATTTGAGACACTCCCGTTGTGAAAACTTACATCTTGAGACTTTCCCTTTGTGAAAAAAAAACCAAGTACTTTAACTAACCGACATGCAATGATTTCATGTCAGAAGAAATTAACACAGTGTGTTATCTTTGTTCTACAATTTACCCTTTACCTTGTAATCAAATTATGAATGAAAGAAAATTACAAAACATAATCAATTGACTGTAATCTAGCCAATTGTTTTCATAAGTCGAGACACACAAATATGCAAATGATCAACAAATATGCAAATGATCAATGAAAAGATGTCTGACACAACAGGAAGCCATATATTTTGCCAAACGACTGATTGATAAAAAAAAGAAATAAATAAAGTGAAACAACATTTTGCCAAAGATGTTGTGAAGATACAGAAAATACAGTTCGTGTGAATCCCTGCATGTTTTCTCTTTCTTTGTAAATTCTAAATGGATCTAAGAGTGTGTAGCCAAACGACTGATTGATAAAAGAAAGAAGTAAAGTGATACAACATTTTGCCAAAGATGTTGTGAAGACACAGAAAATACAGTCCGTGTGAATCCCTGGTTTTCTCTTTCTTTGTAAATTCTAAATGGATCTAAGAGTTTGTTGCCAAACGACTGATTGATAAAAAAGGAAGAAGCAAAGTGAAACATTATTTTGCCAAAGATGTTGTGAAGATACAGAAAATAGCAGTTACTAAGAGGCATCATCAGTTTACCGATGTTCAAAACTCTCAAGATCCATTTAGAATTTACAAAGAAAGAGAAACATCCAGGGATTAGCATGGACTCCGAACGGAACCGTGGAATGCTATAAACATATTTATTTTGTTTTCTATATCACTTTGGCATGACTTCGTTTTGTATATTTTGAAAGGTTTAGTTCATATATCTACTTATGTTTGAAAAGAGAGGGTTTAGATCTTAACATAACAAGTTTCACTTCGGCCTACCACACATGCCTGTTCCAAATTAGGAATTTAGTCAGAAGCTGTAGTATTGGCACATTATTCTGCAAATAATAAAGAACCATTAAAAAACATACTATTTATGACAGCCTTTCATTCAAATTTCAATGTTTCTGGTATTACCACTGTTAGAACTCTTGTTCAGAACCGCACACTTGCAAAGATGTATACATGAATGTGGATTTACCTAAGAAGAATAGCAAAATGAGCTGGTGCTGCCAACTGACGAACAACGAACTGCATATATCTTTCATCTGTATAAAGCGATTACTTTAGGTCCCTAAACAAATTTTGGATTGGATAGCTTTATTAGAAAATCGTAAGTCGAGGGAAAAAACAGCTCACTCAATACTATTTACGGATTGATTAACACAAAGCCTACTAAAACTCTAAATGTATGCAAGATTGTGATAGTAATATCATATCATACAAAGACATCCTCATACGGATACCATGAGTGCCAGAATAGAACCAACGACCTTCGGTAAAACATTACATAAGATGCATGTTTCATTATAATGCGTTATTTCAATTGACTAACAGCAATATTGCGTCATTCTCTTTTCCACAACAAAGTGCACAGGTAAATAAAAGAAAAAAACTTGATAGTAATGCTAGGGATAGAATATTTCGACGACGTAGATCACCAAGCCACTGAGCCCCAACCCTCTCCATAAAATGAAGTTCTTTAGTTGATTCAACTTCAAGCGTAATTGTTGATAATTTTATTTACTATTTTTAATGTGCAGTCGTATGCGTTCAGTTCTATGAAAAATATCATTAATGCGTTTATTGTTACATTAAAACAAATATCAAATATAAAAATGACCTAATGAAACATAAACGCTTAAGCCAACAATTTACAAAACATATCACGACAATAGGTGATAGTTATTTTTAGTCAAGCATGCTTCAAGTTTAAAAATCAGGATATTAAATCTCTCAATTTAATTCCATATTTCATATTTTTTATTATCAATCGAAATAGAAAAAAAACCACTTTAATTATACAATTTCAATTATAAAAATAAGATGCGGTATGATTGCCAATGAGAGATTGCTTCTCAAGAGACCAAAAGACACAGAAATTAACACCATACGGCCTTCAACAATAAGAAAAAAGCCCATACCACATAGTCAACTATAAAAGTCCCCGTAATCACAAATGTAAAACAATTCAAACAAAAACAATAACGTCCTAATTAATGTACAAAAAAATATATGAAAAACAAATATGCACCACAGCAACAAACGACCAACAGTGAATTACAGACTCCTGACTTAGGCCAGGCACATACATACGAAATGGGGCCGGAAGACATGTTAGCGAGATCCCAAACCTCCCACTAACCTAGGAGAGTGGTGTTACAGTACAACATAAGAGCGAACTATAAAAATCATATGAAAAAAGGTTTAACTCATCAAATGAATACGAATAGAAATACATCTAATAAAACACAGTGTGCACGTGGTCGGGTTCTTGTACATCACAACAACAAAAGAACACCGAGTAAAGTAAGTTTTATGTAAATTAGTTTGATCAAAATATTTTCATTATTTCTCTTTCTGATAGATTTAGCCTATACCACTTGGTTAAAAACTTTGGATACCGGCAAGCATCAAACACAAGCAAAATATGACATAATGTCCAAGGAAATTTCAATTACCCAATTATTTTCGGAACTGCATAAGGACCATGTTTTCATCTTTACCTTGAATGAAAATAACATAGGAATAAGATTATTATAATTGATAGAAAGGTTCTGAAAGTGGCGTTCAATGCCACTTTCAGAACCTTTGGCTCTTTCATTGCGACCAGTTGTTATTGACGGAAGGAAGCCGGAGTACTCGGATAAAACAAGCAAACAACATCAGGAAAACTGTCAATCTTAGACATTAATTTAAATGTCGAACGCATCTTCAAAAGCGGGAATGGAACAACCTCATCAATGTTGACGAAATACTTTGACTACTCGTCCAGTGAGGCTCTTTTCAAAAATAAGAGAAAGTAGTCTTTATTGTGTGGATTATCAATAACTCGAAAAGCAGGAGGAAAACACACAAACACACACATACAAATGCATAAGATTAAAGAACACAATCTTGACATTATGAAAAAAGGGCTATCGGGTTAATATAAAAATGCAGTTTTGCATAAGTAATTTGTCATATTGCCCTTATAATATGTTTAAAAAGATAAGTAAAAATAAATCTATTTTACTGAAAAACACACTTAACCATTCAGAAAATGATAACATATATGTATATAACATTTTACAATACCTTACTGTTTGTTACAAATTTCTTTCCGAACTCTATTTATCCAGATAGTGATCAAAATCAATGTGTAAACTAAGATATAATCATGAATTATAACATTTATGACAATTAAGATGCTCATAATTTCTACAAATAATAAAAGTTAGGTGATGTGCGTTTTATAATAAAGTTACATGTACTTAGCACACAGCATAAGAAAGTTTATAATTACTAACCAGAATGTTAGAAATAGAAAAAGCAGAAATAGGTTTCTATATAATGAATTATTTAGGTTTATAACAATAATAAAACGCGGAATCAACATCGGTTAATTATTTCTGGATTTAATTCCGTAGCTGCACCCTACCGTTTTTGGCAGGATGATGGTTAAACCATTTCATGACGACCACCATAGAAGCCATATGGTAAAGCCAGAGAGATTCCGATCTGTCAACAGACAAATAAAACGCAACATTAACTAGGAATGCTATTTCTGAATATGATCTTTTATTTGTCTGCAGAAGACCGAAATTCTGTAATAAATCTTAATTCTCTTTCAATGGTTCCTTAGAATATTACTTTGTACCTGGCAGCGATGCCGAGTATAGCTCAATGCCTTACTTTACGAGCTGAAATGAACTTCAAGGGATACATTATTACCATTACTGGGGGTCTAAATTGGGGATCCTTCGTTTCTGTATTCTTAGATTTTCTAGGTCAATCTTCTGTATTCTATTCTCTTTTGCCAATCATTTACTTTTCTTTATTTTTTTTCGATTATTCTTTAATCTTTTATTTATTGAGTTAATTTTTCTCTATTTCTACCCTTTGGTCAATTTCTTAACACCCGAACTGAGAAAAAGATTTGTCAACTTAACAAAACAATTTGAAAAACAAAGAGTAAGAAAATGACCAATAATACTGAAGTAAGTCAATGTATTCTTAATTAAGTAGTGTAAACGAATTATCAACTCATTTAACTAACAATTAACCCTTAATAGTCAACATTCATGTGTTTATCTGACCTTAAGAGGGGTCAGACGTTTTATTTGACAGGAAATGCTCAAATAAAGACAGGTTATTCGCGTGTGGTCCTTCATTAGGAGATTTATAGATGTTCATTCGTTGGCTTTTTAACTATTAAGAACGTTTAATGTCTGCATTGCTTTGTGGGGTAAGTGAACCGAGACACCTGATCGAACATGGATGACAGTGATTAAAAGCTGATCGTAAGATAAAGATAAACTAATTGAAGATCTTTTCAAAGCAGAAATATTTCAATTGTTTGTAAATAGCCGTGTTAGATACTATTTGTGTAAGGTAATCTTACAGTTATTGCTTCTGATTTTCAAATTATTAGTTTTTTTCACGGGGGGGGGGGGGGGGGGGGGGGGGGGGGGGGGGGGTTACTTCCTATTATTGGATATACGGGGATGTGCCAAAAATATGGGTCACTGTAATTTTGCGAGATTTTATATAAAAATGACCCTCCTTGTTAATGACATCCTATATTAAAATGCATTTATGTTTGATAACTGTATATTGGTTTGGGGTATGATCTACATATGATATATAAATATGCACCAAACGATGTCAATTCATATATAAAAACTTAAGGGTAGCTGGTATATTTATGAATTATGAGTGATGATGAGTTAGTGTTTATATAAGCATGGGTCATATTTTAAATGTTGTATATAAGTATAGGTCATTCTTTCTTAAATATTTATATAACTATAGGTACTGAATTTCAGTGAATGTTATATTAAAATGGGTACGTTTTTTGAGGCAAAAATGGCACACCCCTACCAAAAAAATATCGAAGTTACCCCCCCCCCCCCCCCGTGAGTTTTTTTACTATTACGGCACTGTCTCATGATGCATTGCGGAGAAAATTGAGCTAACAAGCCTATGTGAACACTCCATGATGAATCTGTCCTGAGGAGGGGATGAAATTGAGAACAAGGACAAATTGAATATGTAACCATCTTCGATTAAAAAAACTCCATTATGTTTTTACAATTCTCATCTTATTTACCTTAACGTTATATAAAAATATAAAAATTAAAAGAAGATGTGGTGTGCTTGTTAAGAGACCACATGACACAGAAAGTCTTTAATTAAGTTAAAATTGATTTAGAATTAACATTTTGGGTGTTTTTGAAAATTGTAAATATAAATTAGAAAATATAAATTATCAAGCCATTTCTACAGGTTTCCAATTAAATTACTGGTACGTCTCTAAAAACCTATTCCACATATCGTCACCTTATTGAAATCATTTCAGTGTATCAAATCATCTTATTTTTAAAAACTAATTTTCTTGTAAATAGTTATTTCTTTTCAATAAACATCAAAATTCACTTTTAAAAAGATCAAACGACTAAGTAATAGGGAAATATGAAAAAACGGAAAAAAATAATGTATTTATGGAGTCCATAGATTTGTAGGAATTGTAACCATATAGAAATATGTGCAATTGAAACAAATTGCTTTACATAGTAGGTATTAAAAACATAAGTAAATACTGCTGTATCATTCGCATTGCATAATTCTAATTTTATGCTTAGGTTACATATTTCCGCAGTTGCGTAAATCTAGAGAATTGACTTACAATTTACCTTCGAAGTTTTCGTCAAGCTTTCATTACTACATGTATCTACCACCATCTTGTTAAAAATCCTGCATGGTACCATTCACAAACAAAAGCGTACAACCTCTTAATAAAAAACAGAACAAAAAACAAACAATAATTGTGCAACAAGTACCTAAAAAAACGGGATGATCTCGGGAACTTAGAAGGGAAAAGTAATGTCTTCTCCTCTGGTTGTGTTGGACCTGACAAGTCAAATATTGCACGATTGTGTTTAACATCACTTTCAGCACTCTCGGCTTTACTGTGGTGGCTACTTTTTAGGATATCAAAGTGCAAGAAAAAACACCGACTTTTGTTTTGAATACTGGTATATTTCGTCAAATTTCAAATGATCGGAGTCAAAAAAAACCTGTCACGAACGGGGTTCGAAACTCAACCTAAATGTTTGGTGCGACACTTACTAAAACGTAGATAATTCATTCGCTATACGTTAACATTGCTTTCAGTAACCTTAGAAAATATAGAATACTGTGGATTCATTATATTTCGTTGAATACCAATTTTCGTGGAATTGGTGGGTACAGGGAAACCACGAATTTAAATGTTCAACGAATTGCAAATTTTCTGTATGATTAAATGCAGACTTTTGGAAAACCACGAAATCAAATATTCACGAAAATGCAAGTTTTCCTCAATCCACGAAAATTGGTACCCACGAAATAAATGAATCCACAGAATATCTGGCATGAAATTCGTGAAAACTAATTAACAGAACAGGTACCGGTGGTGGAAAAAGATTTGCACATGTGGCTCTTCAAGAAAACCTGCCACCACCAAAATATTTGTGTATCCCAGTATTTATGTTTTTCATGTAGCTTTTTTTCTTTTTTTTTTTTTTTTATCTCTTATGTCTCTTATTTAAACGATAAGAACAATAGTTGAGCAATGCTTTTGGTACCTCTTTGATTGTGCATGTAAGTATTTATTAACTTTCTAGTTGTTTAAGAGCTCTATTTAAATGAAATACGTTATAAAACTTATTAAATATCTCAATATATTAAGCCGTCTTTTTATTAGACTATTGTTTGTCTATTTCAATTCGGAGGTCATATTGTGCATGCATCAAGCCAACAATATTGAAACTAAAACCATATAAATGTTCCCCCTTTAATCACGTTTACTTTATTCTCTTTTTTCTATTTCATAACTTACGAAATATTAAGTCTTCAACCATTCTACCTCTAGCACAGGGGTAAAAGATTTGACTAATTACTGCATGGATTTATTACCAAATATAAACCACTATTGACCTTAATGATTTAGACAGATCATGTAATCAATTTTTCCATATCTTTAGTCACAGATCATTCATATTTGTACCTCAAAGATTTTAATTCACGATTACTCTTCAATACAGTCAGTGACGTGCCCGGAATTACCGCCCTCGTAATAGCATGTTCTTTACGAGACGATTTAATTGTTATGACGGAAACATCAAAACGAATATACTCTTTTATAGTTTGAGTATAGACAAACACAATACCTATTTTAACAGTAATAACAAATAGTCAAATATATTATGATATCTTATTCACAAAAAGGGGTTATCACTTGAAATATGTCAAAAGACCAATGGTATCGGTTTCCGTCTTGTCTTTGATGATGTCACGTGATATTTATGACTTACAAAACGAGACTTCGGTTCTATGCTTTTAAAATTTTTATTATACAGTTACATTATTTTGCTCTTGTGACAGATGTTTTCCAGTACTTAATTTAGACGATTATCAAATGACTTATATATATAGTAATTATTGAAATTCTATAAAAATAAGAAGATGCGGTATGATTGCCAATGAGACATTTCTTCACAATAAGAGACTAAATGACATGGGAATTAACAACTACATGTACTAGTCATTTTCAAAAATGAACGAATTCCATACTATATAAAATCATTTTCAAAACAGTGTAGCTGTGGCCATTGATTGACAAACTTAAATTATCCCATTGACTGGGGCAGATTAGGTGAACGTGTGTCTGTAACGACAACTGCTCACCACTTACTTATTATAGAATTTAAACTGTGGGGTCACCAAAGGTTCTTAACGCCTTTAATATTAAAATAGTTCGAAAAATTAATCAGGAATAACGTTATGTTTTGATTTATATTATTGATATATATCAAAACATCGTGTTATTCTTGATTAGTTTTTCTAATTTCTTTATTTAGGTGTTGAGAACCTTTTGTGACCCCACAGTTTAAGTGCCTTTAACAAGTACATAGTGAGCAGCGGATGTTACAGACAAACGTTCACATAATCTGCCCCAGTCAATGGGATAATTCAAGGTTGTCAATCAATGGCCACAGCTACACTGTTTTGAATATGATTCTAGTTAGTCATGTAAGCACCGAATTGACAAATGTAAAACAATTCAAACGGGAAAACAAACAGCCTGATGTATTATGATACAAAATAATGAACGGAAAAATTAATTTATACAGCACCATATACGAAAGCCATTGAATTTCAGGATCCTGACTTGGGATAGGCATATACATAATGTTGCGGGGTTGCACTAGTTCAAACACATCAACCCTCACCTTTACATGGAACAGTGGTGTAATAGTACAGCATATTAAAGAACAGACTATGAAAATCAGTTGAAAAGGGCTTAACTCATCAGATCGATACATTTAGCAGAAATACATCTAACAAACACACAGACCGGTCCTGACAGGCCGTACTTATACATACCACAACATGCAATGCACTAAGTACAGATCTAAAAATACTCGCTGTGTTGAAGTTGTTTGAATACACGTAACTGCGGGGGTGTACATAGAGTTCGAAAAGGCAGCAATACAAACATACAAAATACGATGAGACACACACCATCAACAGCTTTAAGGGAGTAGACCTTGGTCCAGGGAGATAACTCTTTAAATCAGTCAAGCGTTTGTATAAGTCAAGTTAATCAATGTAATTTAAGCATTTACCTGAAACAGATTGAAAATAATCAATGTAACCTAGAAGCTTAGAATATGTTTTTGAAAATGGTTGACACAAACGTGCTGATGATTTTAAGAGTTATTTCCCTTAACCTAGGTCTACCTCCTTAAACTAATATTAAATATAATGTACTAAACTCGATATATATGTTGCAGTATAATATTTGGACCGGTAATGGTTTTTGTAGAATTCATTTATTGGTCAACTATAGTTTTTATTTTATTGCAGTATTATAAAGTTGATTTCTGTGTGCTGATTATATTACACATGTTTTCATGTATCTGTAATTTATCAAGAAGTTAAGATTTAAAGAACAGCCAGGGAAGAAATAAATTAAATGTTAACCCTTCCACATATCAACGTACCTCAATGTGTATCTCCTATCATCAGAATAAGGTATTCTTTACAATTATATTATGGCATTCTTAAAATTTTCCTCCTTTACATCGACATATCTAATTCTCAACATAAGTGTATGAAACATTGTATAATGAGTGATATTTTTGACAAATTCTTAAATTACAAATAATTGTCTTTTCACTACAATAAACATGAAATGGATATCTTGTAGTGTTTTAGATAATTGAACGACATTGAGTTTGAATACATAATGATGACAAATATTAAAAAGGTTCAGATGATAGGCTTAGGCCATATCAAATAATTCATAATAGCTTGCAAAGAAATTGACACTTATGTGCTTGAGAATAAAGAGAAAAGATTACAAGGGGTATTCAAAATAATACGTTAAATATGAACAGAAAAAACATTGAGTAAGAAAACAAAACGCCGAAAAGAAAACAACAATAAAAAAAAAGAAACTCAAGAATGAGTGAGACAAACTCTACTACAAAGAGGGAGACAACTCTGGTTCTATGGAAAGGTTATCAGTTCCTGCATTATTATCGATTGGTCTATAACATTATTTGTGAGAACGTGCTGACTATGATACGTTGGTGCGACGCCTCTGATATTATGAAAAAAAAGATGTGGTATGATTGCCAATGAGACAACTATCCACAAAAGACCAAAATGACACAGACATTAACAACTATAGGTCACCGTACGGCCTGAGTTTTGCTTATTTGCATATTATTGAAGACCGTACGATGAGCCTATAGTTATATTTTGTATTAACTTTCTACGTCTTCATTGGAAAACCTACCACATCTTCTAATATTCAAAATATGCTCATGAAATTGTAATAATAACACCTCGAATAAACCGAATTGAATACGAGGAATATGATTTGAGGTATAATTGAAAACCAGATACATGTATCAACCATAGACCGAAGGACAACGATTTTAACATCTATGGTTTCGGAACTAACTTTAACAATGAGCAAAACCTATTTGTGTAGCAAAGCTATAAGAAGAAAAAAAAGAGAAACAATTCAGATAACACAACAATCAAGCTAAAACATTAACTTTGCTGACACATCATATATATTATTCGGGTATTAAATGTATCTATCTCGCAAACAGACGAGATATCGATCATCAATTTAAGTCACATGATATGCTTTCTACGTCACGATGTGATTCACGTCTGCCCGATACTGTACAATATTAAACCACGTTTATTTGCATGTTACTTTACATTTGGAATAGATATGTATTTGATTATCTCATTTTCTGCATTTTCTATCATTTAATGGTGCAATTTTTCACACAATTTCTATCATTTCAAATATTTGTGTATGATTAATCGGTACGTAAATAGCACATAGCTTTTAATTACGACACACGATACACAATAATGATAGAAGATTGCCCAAGTTTTGACAATCATTAAATAACTTACGATGCAGTAATTCAGAAAATGCTGTGCAAAGGTACCCAGCAGAGTTTTAACATTTGATTTCAAATTTTTAAGATATCATAAGAAACTTATTTATATAGAGGGCAGATTTTTCTTTTTGAAAGATTATTGACATGTTGAAAAAGGGGGGGGGGGGGGGACATGAAGCTGTAATTAATGACCTGTGCGTAATTGCGGAAAGTTTGCCAATAATGGAACTTTTATTTGCAATTGTGAAATACGATTTTCCCATTATCTGCAGAATTCAATTTTAACCGATAATTATACAGTATAAGATTTTCAAAAATTGTCATAGATACTTCAATATTAATATTTTTTGCTTTTTCAGGACTGTATTTGATTGAAAATTTGTATCATGAACAACAACAAGGATATATAAATATAAGAAGTAGTGCCAATGATACAACTCTCTTTCCAAGGCACAAATTGTAAGAGTAAACCATTATAGGTCACAGTACGGTCTTCAACACAGAGCATTGGCTAACACCGAACAGCAAGCTATATAGGGCCCTAAAATATAAAATATGATTTAAATGTCCACCTAGCTATTGGCAAATATTTCAAGCATATTCAGGACGAGAATATTTAAATTAGAAACAGTCTAATCATCAGTTATTAATTTCAAGCATATTTGGGACGAGAAAATTCTAATCGAAACTAGTCCAGATCTCAAAAATGATTCTAACACTAACCTATCCAATTGCATATTCAGGACGAGAATATTCTTTTTAGAAATAGTCCATATCTCAAAAATTATTTTAGTGTTCACATTTCCAGTAGCCAATATTTCACGTATACAAAAGAGAAGAGAAAGTTAAAATCTCTTAATGGTTTAAATGCACATATAACCAGTGTAAAATATTTCACCCATGTTAAGGTTGAGACTATTTTAATTGGAAATAGTCAAAATCTCAATTATGATTTTAAATGTCACCTATCCAGTGGCAATTAATTAAGGTATATTCAGGACGAGAATATTTTAAATAGAAACATTATAAATCTCTACCACAATTTTAACATACACCTTTCCAGTGACAAATATTTCAGGCATATTCAGGACGAAAACATTTTAATAGGAAATAGTTCAAATCTCTAATATAGTTTAAATGTACAGCTATACAGGGGCAAATATTTCAGGCATATTCAAGACGGAAAATATTTCAATTAGTATCGATACATGTAGTCCAAATATCTAATATGATTTTAATGTACATATAAACACTATATATAATAATCCTTTGTCTAATCAGTCTTATTTTGACGCATCTTTAAACGATTTAAATTTATCAACACCTGTACCTACATATTTGTTTAATAAGATACTTCTCATGTTTAAAACAATTCAAATAATCCGACATATGGGCACATATTTAATAATGGTTTGATATGAGTGAAAAATTGTGCAAGACGAGGAAAGGTGACACACATTTATAATTTATGAAAGACGTGTCAGAGGTATTCGTGCAGTGTACTTCAAGCTGTTTCATTGATGTACTGAAACTGACCAAGATATTCACTTAGAGTCAGCATGACTTAATAGTTTCTTCCATTTCCCTATTCAGGGACTGTTTCAAAATGTGTTTTGACTGAAATTTGGCTTAAGTACATTATAAATGTTATAAATATCTTTTCGATTTTGGGGTTATACTTAAGGCATATACATTTACTAGTAAAGCTTAATACTCCTGCACGCGTATAGCTTTATACGTACGTGAGGGGCATCGGTGAGTGGCATCGGTGAGTGGCATCGGTGGTCAATTGGTGTACGGTTGTCGAGAAAGGTGACACACATTTATAATAATATGATAGACGTGACAGAGGTATTCGTGCAATGTACTTCAAGCTGTTTCATTGATGTACTGTAACTGACCAAGTTATTCACTTAAGAGTCAGCACGACTTAATAGTTTCTTCCATTTCCCTATTCAGGGACCGTCTCAAATTTTTTTTTGATTAACATTTGGTTTAAATTGATGTAAAGTTCAGTTAATTAAGTTTATTAAAAGTGAACAAGCTTTTTCATTGATGTACAGCAACTGACCAAGATATTCACTTCGAGTCAGGATGACTTTTCAGTTTCTTCCATTTCCCTACTTAGGGACTGTCTCAAAATGTGTTTTGACTGCATTTTGGGCTTAAGTACATTTTGTCCATTATAAATGTTATAAATATCTTTTCGGTTTTGGGGTTATATTTAAGGCATATACTGTACATGTACATCTAAATGTAATGCTTCATACTCATGGACTTTAATTTCTTTTTATACTGCAACTAGTTGTGTTTATTATCTAAATATAGTGACATAGCTATATTTTGTATAATGTCAATTTCATCATGGAACACTTTTTCAGGGGTTCATTAAGGGATTAAAATAAGTTTGACATTTGTGTTTATCGATTTTATTTAAAAGCTATCAATATTGTATTAGTTTATGTTGCAGTATAAAAACAATATTAGGTCAATGTCATAAAAATATAAACTTTTTTTGTCCTAGGCGCAAAACTGGGGAAGGCCTCGGTAGAACCTCACTCTTCTCCAGTTTCTAAGCCTCGTACAAATAAGTTTATATTTTTCTTTCATGGACCTAATATTGTATATATACATGTACGCACAGTCAGTATTCTACTTCGTCAGAATTATCTCCCCATTACGCCAGTTCATTTTCACAATCGTAGAAATGGAAGCCATTGTAGGGATGACGCGCTACCAATTTTGCTCATGGAAACCGACAAATGTATCCACATTGTACCATTATGATCCTTATATGTCAGTTGTATTTTAAAAGACAAATGTATCAACTAGCTAATGAGCATCAGTTAATGATCTTGTCTGCATTGTTTCAACTTAAAACTATTGTCTGATCGGTTGTCAGGTGGAATTTTCGAAAATTCATAAACATTAAAAAAATTCTAATAAAAAAAATCATGGAAGGGAAGACTAGACTTTTTTTAGTGTATAAAGACTATAAATCCTAGTTTTCACACACAAAAAAAATATATTTTTTCAAAGATATGCATTTTCATCATCCAACTTGAAAGACTGTCGTCAACTACTTTCAGTAAAAAAAATAACTATTCGAATACACCTTCTCTGTTTTTGTGACTCATTAGATAGGTATTTCACTTGACCCATATATTTCATCATTTAGTACTGTTAATTTTTTGTGTTATAAAGTCAATCTGTAGCTTTGATATATAGAAATAATAGAATCTGAAGCGAGACGATGTATGAAGTAATATTACTTTGTACGATATCAAGACAAAATATTCAACTCAAACACGCCCTAACATAAAAAGGTGCACTCGATTTTCTCTTTTCGATACAATTGTTACCCATTTTTTCTTGAGTCACATAATGGAAGGGCAGACACGAAAATTTTTGAACTAATAGATTGATATATTTTCCGTCAGTGGTATTTTTTTCCAAAAAATCGGAGGTTATGCATTTTCTTCATCCAACTTGAAAGATACCCATGTTGTCGACTTGAAATCTAATTGTTCGGCTTAACCATGTACTAGATACATTGAAAACTTAAGCAAATGGTGTTTTTAAAATAAAACACCTCGTAATTGAGAAGAAAATTGTAATTTTGTTTGTTTCTATTAACTTTTAAAATTTTTGTCACTAACAATACAGTACACATTTATCGCCTTCTCTTCTCTAAGAAAGAGCTTCGATTCTTTTGTTCTATTTCAACCTGGTTTCCGACTGCGTACTTGAGGAGCATCGGTGGTCTACGTTGTCGAGACGAAGAAAGGTGACACACATTTATAAATAGACAATAATAGGGCATTGACTTGACATATCAACGATATAGGGATGAGGCTTACAAATGGGGAAATGATAGGCTGTGCCGAGCTATTTCCCCGTTTCGGGCCAAATCCTTATATCGTTGATATTTTAAGTCAATGAACTATTATTGTCTTTATACTGCAATCTAGAACAAACATTTTCAATTGTTGTTTAACGCGTTAAGGTTATTTACTTGATTTAAATATGGTGGAAAATCCTCTTTAAAAAGGCCTCATATCATGCTCGCAGAGAAATATACAACACAATGAAATATACATTTACCTGTTGAAACCCACACTCGATGGTGAACGAAATCGTTTGAGTATGGACTAAAATATCAACCATAAGCATAAAACATAATGATTTATAGGTTGCAAACAAAAAATATTAACAAATGAAATAAGTTTTTCCTATAATTGCAAAAGAAACAAGGTTGGGTCGTTCCATGCATCGTTGTATGCATTTGAAACAAGAACAGGTTGAAGAGGTCGTATGAATAATTAAATATTATTTCGGCAACTTCTATTTAAATATTCATGAGAAAAAGTAGACATAGAAATATACAGTCAACGCATTTTGACTGCTCAAATAGAACGAGTTCAGTATAAATAATAATATGATAAACGTGTCAGAAATATTCGTGCAATGTACTTCAAGCTGTTTCATTGATGTACTGTAACTGACCAAGATATTCACTTGGAGTCAGCATGACTTAATAGATTCACCGTGTAGAACGCCACATGCGAGGTGTCGACTATGTTTGACATGGGATGGCAATTTTGAAGCGACGAAAAAGTAACAAGGTAAGTTCAAGCATCAAAATTTCTTATTTTTAGAACTCTCAGTACCATATAATGTATTGCATGGAAGGAACTGCAACATAATCTATTTCCTGAAAGCAGAAGCAGTCGTTTTCAGTGCTCAGTTTTCTCAAACACCTCGCCCTAGTTTTCCGTGTTGCAGATTTTGAGGCTTTATATGCCAATTTCGGTATAAAAAACTACTTTACACAGCTAACCTCCGTATCATTTATATAGAATTGTATTCCTCTCATTGACTTATACCAAATACCAGTTTCTTAGTTAAAATCAATTGGTTTTAAAACTGTTATTCATCAAAATATAAAGTGTCGCTCGGGGTGTCAGATTTTGCGTCGCAAGGGGTAGAGGCTTGTCATAAAAAATACATATTTGCATGTAAATTAGCCTTCATATGATACATTTTATTTCAAACACATCTACTTTACCATGACAAAACAAGGATTTTTCATTTTGCCTGTTTTTGGTCTTATAAAAGATATGCTTTTGATTTCATTCACATCTACTTTACCATGACAAAATAAGGGTTTTTCATTTTGCCTGTTTTTGGTCTTATAAAACATGTGCTTTTGATCTCATTCATAGTAAAAAATGGCTCAAATATTTAGTTTCCAAGCTGGTAAACGATTTTTTCCTTTTCAGTCACTATCATGGTAACAAAAAAAAGGCAAGGCTATGGCTCAATAAACCAAAACATGGTGGAAAATCACAAAATAGTCCTCAATATAAGATATGCCCGAAGCCTCCACCAGCCAAAATGCATCATAGTTCATCACCAGGTTCATCTAAAAAGCACTCGTGCACGCCGCCAAAAACCACCACTCCTAAAAGAATTAGAACACTCTCTCCAATAAAACACTCACCGGCATCTTTTTCAGCGAATGACAACACAACTTTAAGTAATCCTGAAGACGATGATACTACAATTGTCAATGAGAAAACAACGACTTGTACACAAATATACAACGGAACAGGTTTACAAGAAAACATGATTCAAGACAGTTATTTCGTTCGTAATCGCCCAGCTAGAACTACATACCTTAAGTTTGTAATTTTTCATCATAACAGTGTAGGTGTGTTTGAATTAAAAAGTTTCAGATAGAGATCGATTTATAAGAAAATGTATTCTTTTTTATGACAAGCCTCTACCCCTTGCGACGCAAAATCTGACACCCCGAGCGACACTTTATATTTTGATGAATAACAGTTTTAAAACCAATTAATTTTAAATAAGAAACTGGTATTTGATATAAGTCAATGAGAGGAATACAATTATATATATAATATAAATGATACGGAGGTTAGCTGTGTAAAGTAGTTTTTTATACCGAAATTGGCATATAAAGCCTCAAAATCTGTAACACGGAAAACTAGGGCGAGGTGTTTGAGAAAACTGAGCACTGAAAACAACTGCTTCTGCTTTCAGGAAATAGATTATGTTGCGGTTCCTTCCGTGCAATACATTATATGGTACTGAGAGTTCTAAAAATAAGAAATTTTGATGCTTGAACTTACCTTGTTACTTTTTCGTCGCTTCAAAATTGCCACCCCATGTCAAACATAGCCGACACCCCGCATGTGGCGTTCTACACGGTGAGATTCTTCCATTTCCCTATTCAGGAACTGTCTCAAAATTTATTTTTAAATGACTTGCGACGCATATTGATATTTAGTAGGTACAGTAATAACATTTCTCAGTATTTTTTTGTTTTATTTAAGGCATATACATTTTGTTAGTGCACCAAAATGTTCACAATTCATAAGAAGATCTTTACTTAGAGTCAACATGACTTGATAGTTTCTTGCATTTCCCAATTCAGGGACCGTCTCAAAATGTGTTTTGACTGAAATTTGGCTTTAGTACATTTTGTCCATTATAAAGGTTATAAATATCTTATCAGTTTTGGGGATTTAATTAAGGCAAATGCATGTACATGTAAATAGAGAATATCATATGGCTTTTTCAATATCGCATCCGTATCAACCCGAGACACCAATAATCCAAAGAGCTCTGCTCGAGGGATTATATTGGTTGAGGGTTGATACGGTGTGTGATATTGAAAAAGCCATATCATATACACTTTAAAAAAATATTATATACATATACCTGAAGTCGATGTTTTTTTTTATGTGACATGAAGTGATACAGATAAGAAGATTTGACATGACGTCATACAGATTAGGGGTTTGATAAAGCCTTTGCAACAGTGACCGCAATCGATGACGTGACGTCATACAGATTAAAGGTGTGATAAAGCTTTTGCAATCGTGCTGATATCGATATTATCACGGGTGGCTTATACAGCACGCTTGCCATTGATTGTATTACACATACAATTTATCTGTATTAATTACTAAGTATATAATAAAGCTTTATACATACGCACTTGTATAGCTTCATACGTGTGTGAGGTGCATCAGTGGCCAAGTGGTCAACGTTGTCAAGACGAGGAAATTTAAAGACCTCGTCTCAGAGGTATTCGTGCATTGTACTTCAAGTTGTTTTCTTGATGTGCTGCCAATGACCAAGATATTCACTTCGAGTCAGCATGACTTAATAGTTTCTTCCATTTCCCTACACAGGGACCATCTCAAAATGTTTATTTGGATTTAATTGGCTTTAATTGAGAATAAGTATATTGTAAGTGTCGAAGATGTTTCATTGATGTTCTGTAACTGACCAAGATATTCACTTAGAGTCAGTATAACTTTAAAGTTTCTTCCATTTCGCTATTCAGGGACTGTCTCAAAATTTATTTTTAAATGAATTGCGACGTATATTGGTATTATATTTATGCCTTAAACAAAACCCCATAACTGAAATAATTCTAATAGCATTAATAATGTACTTAATATCAATTTAAGCAAAATGTGTTTCAAAACCCACTTTTAGACGGTCCCTGAATGAAGAAATGGAAGAAACTATACAGTCATCCTGACTCGAAGTGAAGATCATAAGTATATAATTATATCGTTCATGAGGCATTTTTAAACTAAAGTTTCAATGAGAAATGAATAAGAGGATTTCGGAGCTTTCAAATGCACGTTTGATAATCTAGTTACTTATTAAAAATGTATTAAGATTTGAAGAAATGTTTGCATTACTTATATAATTAATCCTTAAAAGATCTTCATGTTGTTCATACAACTTTTAACAACTGTTCTAGTAACACACTTTTATCTTGGATTAACTGCAGTTCAAAATCTTGATTTTAACCTGTTTGAATGATTTTCTCTGAAACATGTGGAACTATTTTAATGGCTTTTTGTACTGGTTTTGTACTTAGTGCATAGTCTGCGGCTTACAGTATCCTTCACATATGGGAACTCTCTTCTAATAATTTCGTTCAGGGGGAAATTAAAAGGTATATATATGAAAGAACGTACAATGGAATGGCAAAAAGAACTTCGCCGGACCAGGCTACAAATTCATACGCTCTCATTTAGAACTTAAAGGTAGCCCCACTCTGACAAAAATAGTTCTTGCGATGTCATCGTTAACTTGATATATAAGCTTATAATAAATTAACAAACTTAGTTGCAGAAACGAAACTTTTTAAAAATGAAAATTACATTTAGACCATTCTGAGCCAAAATCTACTTCTAGGATTTGGCATAAAAAATGAGGATTGAAGAACTCTAACAGGCTATCTTATTCCTTTAATTGGCAGTTTATTCGACACTAAGATATATAAAATAAGTTTATAATCAAAGTTACACTCACAGGTTTTTTCGCTTAAACATGCCGAAAAAAATCTATTAATCGATATTGCGCAATTGCTACATGAAACGATACACATGTTTTCAATAATTATGTCGCAGTTGTTTTTTTGGTTTGAATCCACTTGCTTGCTGGTGCGTTTTTTGAGGGCATGTCTGTGAGGGATTTTGGTGCATGTGCATCTTTTAGAGTAAAGGCACATTTTTGAGATAAAAAAAATAATAAAAACAACAAATAATTCATCAAATTATTTGGAATTAAAAGGTGTTCATTTCAATGAATATTCGAACTTGAGTCATATGTTGTTCAAAGTATAATTTAAGTGTTAAAATGGTGACAAAATGTATGGTAAGTTTATTGGTCTGTTTAGGTTTGTGTGCGGTTGTCTCTCTGACTGGCAGGTGCAACACTTGTCGTAGAACAAACAATAAGAAAAAAAAGGCACTGCCTTTAAATTCAAAGATCACCATTTTAAGAACTATCTACTCATAAAATAAAATAGATTAATAGATAAACAAATAGATCATGAACCAGCTTTCTTTATCACCCGATGAACAAAACAAACAAGATACATTGACCACATAAATTTGAATCACAGTTTTAATAAGCAATTTCTAGTCCAATTACGGAGACAGTTTGTTTACACTCAGATAGATCATACCTAGAACAAATAGTTGCTATTTGTTATCCACAGTTTCGTATTCGCATGTATCCTTTAAATCTCTGATAAGCTTTGGATAATACACTCTTCAATTTTCCGTAAGTATTTAAATTGATGAGTACATGTTCTCCTTATTTCATGTTTAGATTAACAATATTTGTTTATGTCCTAATTTGAATCAAAATAAACATGCTGCAACCGTTTTTTTCCCATACACGGATTCAAAGCGAAAAATAATCTTGCATAATAAAAGTGTTAATCAAGAATATTAAAATGAAGATAATGTATGCTTGCTCTTGAGACATCTATTTACCAAAATACAAAGATGTGAATATATACAGGACATCGTATCCTCTTCAACAATGAGCTAAACCCAACTCATATATGTAAGATATGAGAGGCTTTCATAACCTTGAGCGTGACAATGCAGCAGTGAGCACCAACGGTCTGGTGTATGCAACAAAGACATCAGTAGCTGAAGATAGCAAACGACAACAGCCACCTGAATTACTCAAGCCCACACACTAATTCCGGGCACCAATTACAAATTGCTTTCATCTAGCAAATACAATTGAGAATGTAAACGGGGAAGGTACCAAAGAGCAGAAACCCACCAAACACTGTCTTGCTCTTTATATATTCAGTTCAGAAATTAATTAATAAAGTCAGATCATTCTGGTTTATGATACAATTAAGTGAAATTATAAGTGCATTTTATATCTTTCGTCCTTAATTGTACTCGTCTTTGGGTGTATTCTTACTAGTGACATATTCAAATAATAAATTAAATATAATTAGAATAAAATCAAATTAAAACCGCTCGAAGACGGGATAAGAATAATTTACATTGAAATAATGAACAATTCAAACTAGTTTTCTGTACATATATGCATATATCATAGTAAGAAGTAAGAAGAAACAAGACACTGAATAATGCCCCCCCCCCCCCCCCCCCCCCCCCACACACACACACATGATCGGCTCTCACACTAGCCATCGTAGAGCAGTGAAATATAAGGACTAGGCTATTCAGGTTAGATGCATCCATGTTGACGTTAAAGGTTTCGGAATAACAAGAATTGTCCTTCCAGAGCACCTGACTACCCCAACCCACCCCCAGTTTCCATTTCATCTGGTATTCGCAATTTCATCTTTTTTTTTGTATTTTTCTGTGAATTTTTGAATGAATTTTCGTGTTTTTATTTTTTTTTCTTGTTTGTCCCTCTTCGCATTGACCTCACGGTATTCTCTATTCTCCCCTTTTTGACAGAAACTTTGAACTAGACGGACGAGTGGCTTTGCTAATTACTAGGAGTTTTCCTCAATTGATGTGCATATCAAAATCATATTTAAACGAAAGATTTTAGAAAGCAAAGGTTTAACAAAAAATGACACGAATAAAGAATAATGATATACAATGTTGAAATAAACGTACAAATTGCATGCTTATGTAAGAAAAGTGTGTTATATTTTTTGTATGTTTAATTTCACAATAGTAAGTAGAATTAATTTAATTTTGTATTTTAAGTCAACAAATTCATATTTTGTGATAATACATCTCGAGTTGAAAGTCATTGTATAAGTATATAATAACTTAACTTGATTATTGGGTGGGTCACATAGTTAGACAACTAATTGTATATATAGAATATTGAATGCCAAAAATACAAACATTTTTATATATTCATAACAATTTGCCTTAAGACGAAACGTGTGACATTTTACTTATCTAGAGTTGAATCATAAAATATATAGTATATGATTTCATTTTTGCGTGATTTCATTGTTTTCACATAATTTGCAAGCGATATAATTTCTTCTTATCTAGGGGTAAATTGTATTAATCGATAAAAAAGAAACTTTTTGTTAAAATCTTTGATACAAATTAATAAAATCAAACTATTGTTGGTATAAGGCGAATGGGAAAAATGTGGCGGTTTTTTAAATAATAAAAGATCGACAAAGATAAAAATTACAGGCTGAAAAAAAAAAAATGAAATTTAAAAATTATTATCACATATGTATATAACAAAGTATCTTGTCTATTTATTATACAAATACTAATATAAAAGTGTTATTTTTATAAATAAGAGAATAAATAACCTACCTTATTTTAATGACGGCCGTTGAATCTTTTGTTTATAAACTATTTAAATCCCTTTAATTTAAAAATACACGACTTTCTATTAAGGCGTTGATTTCAAAATGTAAATAATCCAATCTAAGTATTTTTTTTGCTAATTCGACTTTAAAATGAAATAAAATGCAACAGAGACCTTTTGAAGGCCATTTTCTAAAGTAGTTTAAAAAGACGAAGGCTTTGATGTTCGGTTTATAGACAAATCTCGTAAAACGTCCCACTGATAAGATGATACTCAGTTCAATAGTGACGGGGTCTTTGTCAGTCAGCTGATAGCTATGATAGTCGAGAATTTTAATGAAGAAACTGCGATCTTCTAAAAAAATAATTTAAAATTAATGTAAACAAATTGATAGAATTTGTATGTTCTTTGATTTGAATTTAGCGCAGTCATAGGGGTATATTTCAACTAAGAAATTGCGATGTTAAAAATCAAATATGATAGTTTTATTCTATTTCATTTTATGGTTGAAAAAATATATAAATTTAATTATTTCGGGAAAATTTGAAATTGTACAAACCGGTAGTAAGGGAAAATGATAAAGGAGTGGTCTTGTAATATTTTTTTAACATCTAAATGATAAAATCTAATGTTATGTATATATATTTTTTTTAAATGTTTCTGACAAAAAAAACCATATATTTTCATACCTGCCAACTGTCACTATTTGCGGGGGATTTGCCCCATGGAGGCTTCCAAATTGAAATTTTGAAAGAGCAATTTTGTCCACAATTTAAACAAAACAATTAATTTTACAATGACTTTAGGCTTATAAAAGTATGAAGAAGCCAAAAAAACAACATTAACATGTATTTGCAGGCCCCCTTGAAGGTTATTTAGGACTATGACGGCCATCTTGCACACAAAACCCCCATGGGCATTTTGAAAAGTTGGCAGGTATGTATTTTTGCATTGCAACAGAAAGCAAGCATGGCTAATACTATCGAATTGATGTAATCGAGGAATCTAAATACATGTATAAACAAAATGTGAAAAATTAAGCAGCTTCTGTCCTCAATTTTATAGAGTCTAGAACCGACACAGGCCAGAGGCTCCTGGATTAGGACAGGCGCAAAAATGCGGCGGGGTTAATTATGTTTAGTGAGATCTCAACCCTCCCCTATAACTATAGTCAATGTATAAGAAAGAAACACATAGCAAAACGTAATAGTGCTTATTTGTTTTCAAGGGGGGTGGGTGACTATACAGTGTACTTTTTTCATTGTTAAAGTTCATGCTATGACTTTTGTTTGCGTTCATCCATGCCTTTTGATCTAACGTGGATAGTTGGAAAGGGGGGGGGGGGGATAGGAGGTGTCCTGATTCCTAAATCCCGTGTATAAATACACGAAATCAGGTAACGAATTTAAATCCCGATATCCCGAAATTCGATAAAGAATTCCCGGATCCCGAAAGTGTCAACCTCGTTATTCCGAGCTTAAAACATCCGAACCCGGAGTCCCCATAAAGGGCCTAAACAACTCATAGTTGGTGGAAAGATGTATCATTTGTAGTCAAACCAAATCTACTTATTTTAAGACGAAATCTTGAAACACGCTCAGTCATTTCTTTGTAGTGAGTTGTGAAATTTGAAAAAAGGAAACAGAACCGTCAATGCTATATCAAAACTCGTTGTAACTTCACATAATTTTATTTCGCTTTTCAATTTTATTAGAAATATTGCACAAAAGTGCCAACAAAAGTTGAATACTATTATTGAATGATATGTCACATGTACGTTATGTAATTGTATACATATTTGTTTAGTGTCCAGCTGAAGGACGCCTCCGGGTGCAGAAGTTTCTCGCTGCATTGAAGACCCATTGGTGGCCTTCGGCTGTTGCCTGCTATTTGGTCGGGTTCCCCATTTCCATTCTCAATTTTATTACGTAAAAATATCGTGTATCGATTTCCTATCGGTCTATACATGTACCACGTGATACACGTCAAAGTTTCGCTTCCAGATCTGACAACACCCCGTCTCACTTTCTGTTCTTGTAATTATAATATAACAGCCAATGAAGGGTTCAGTCTAAGAAAATTAGGTGTCTACACATTTGACAAAACCAGAGGATCTCGGAAGGTTTTAAAAACCAGACGGTAAATTGGATCGTTTTCAGATCCTTGTAAGCAAAGCTTGGACAAAGGATCTGTATTTTGTTCAGATGGTACTAGTATGTACATTTACAAGTTCGTTTTAAAATGTTTAAATGTCGATCAATGCCCTAGCTCCACTTCCGTCGTAACGTGAGTCGGGAATGGTGTTAATGTCCTCAGAGTACATAATGTATATGTGTGCTTCAATGTATGTGTGTGCTTCATTGTTGCTTCATAGCTTATCATAGTTGTTTATCTGTAATACAATTGACGCTTGTTTTTCAGCTGTCACACAAATTGAGGCTTTTTTTTTATTTCAAATACTCTACACAAGATTATAACACATTGTTGGCATAGGCGGATCCCGGGGGGGGGGGGGGGGGGGGGGGGGGGGGGCTCGCCCCCTTTCGTGGGAATTTGGTTGATTATATAGGGAATCGCTGAAGCATGACTGGATCGCCCCCCCCCCCCTTTTATGAAAAGTTCTTGATCCGCCACTGGTTGGCCTCAATTTTTGACAATTTTACCTATTATGTCTGTTAGTTTTGCTCATACATTGTTGTCAATATAGTGGAATTAAATGCGACTGTCATAGAAGTGATAGGTATAGCTAGCTACATGTATAAAAACAGATCTAATCCAACATTTCTACATAAGGAAATGTCTTTACCGAGTCAGGAATTTATTGGTTTGATGTATTTGAGCTTTTAATTTTTCCAATCGATTATAAAGGACTTTCCGTTTTGAAATTACCTTGGAGTTCAGTATTTTTGCTATTTTCCTTCTTACAATAACATTTACACTTTATTCGAATGAATTTGTGTACATTTAATTCTTTTTCATGACACAAAAGTTGATAGCAATGCCAATGACATTACATTATTGAATGTGTTTGAGTTTCGAAATATTCATGTACGTGTTTGAATGTGCAAAGTAACGTATACGGAGTTCTTTAGACAATATCTCTATATCGATATACGCCACTTGTTGATTGCTGAACGTCCAGCAGTAAATATTTCATATACAGTGAAACCTGTTTAAACCGAACCTCTTCGGGACTTAAGATTTTGATCGATATTGGCCGGTGTTCGGTTTTATCAGGTTTACAAAGCACATAATTTGATATGACGGTGCTTACGAACATGTAAGGTTTATACGTGTACAGGATTCGGTTTATTCAGGTTTCACTATATATCCTAGCTATGGGCAAATTAAAAACAAAAAAATATTTAAAGTTTCAGCATGGGTTTTAGATACATGTAATATTGAAGGCCGTTAAGGGACCAATAACTGACAATATCTTCTTGATTTGGATTCTGGGTAATATTTTCAAAAGTGTACACCAAAACGTCGTGATTGGTTATTAATGTCATAAACAATGGAAGTTTAACCAATGACGTGACGTTATTTTCATTTTGTGGTACGAACAATGAAATTACCAATGATTCTTTAGATTCTGAAACGGCCAAATTGTCTCATTGGCAATCATTCCAAATCTAATCATTTTTGTAATAGGAAAATGCTACACAGCGTTGAAAAGAACCTTTGAAGTTCAATATAAGAATGAAAATCGGTATTAAGGGATGTTAGTGTAACCTATAATTTTAAGAGTATGTTTTGAATGAACAAATAGTGTCTGTTATTTTTTCAAAAAGATTGACGATCTACCCATGTTCTGCTGTAAGCTAAACCGTGCTTGGTAGGATTACACACCGTGTGACCTCGTACGATCGTACCCGTAGAACTTGTAGAAAAAAAACTACATGCATCGTTCCTCCATCAGAAAATAACATGGATTTGTAGTGATATTTTAAGCACAGCGTATTTTTTATAATAAAAATGAAATAAAACATAAAACTAAAACTAAAGTAAGTTCACGTCTTTTAATGTATAATTCCTGTCTTAAATTGAAAATGAATTGGTAAAGAATCAAACGAGATGGAAAAAAATGGAATTGCCTAAAAGGGAATACGTAAGGTTTATTTATTTCAAATACATTTAATTCGAAACTTATCATTCATTCAAAGGGAGGTAAGAGTGTTATTAAAATTGCCAACATAATGAGGCGTAATGACTATATTAAACTGCGAAAGTAGAAGTAATGAAAGTGATTAAAACCCATTTAAAAGCAATTTAATTCCTAATTATTGAAAGTTCTTTGCATATAAATTAATATTCCATTAGGATACATTTATTTATTAAATAAATCAAATTATATTTCTTAAGTTAAAATTTAAGAAACATTTTATGCAATTAAATTTAAAGTTTCTGTAATTTACCGAAAATGAAACAGGTGCGAGAAATGGAGACCAATTCATGGGGTTAAGTATGGGTGAGAATTTGTAAGAAATTTGGGAATTTATATTTGACTGAATTAAACATAATTGCTAATAAATATAAATACTTATAAAGGTACCGAACAAACTCGTGATATCAGTGTCAATGACAGAAACAAATTTTGAAGGAACTCTAAAAAAAAATAAAAAAAAGGGGAGGCAATTCATCTGTTATGCGTGCATGCTGTATTGAATTGGCTGATCATAAGAATAAATTGAGAAAAAAAATTGACAGATATTAGATATTGACGCATCTCCATTGATTTGTGAGTTTTCTTGCTTTTTGTTACAAGGCCTTGACCTTTTCTTTAATATTTAGCAATCTAAATCATTCTGTAGATTCTTATACATATTTGTTAAGGACGCATCCGGGTGCGGGAGTTTCTCGCTGCATTGAAGACCTATTTGCGGCCTTCGGCGGTTGTCTGCTCTATGGTCGGGTTGTTGTCTCTTTGACAAAGTCCCCATTTCCATTCCCAATTTTATTTCGTTGTTAGGCATCAATTGTTTTACATATCAGGGAATTTTATATTTTTTTAAATTGAAAACAAGTCTGATTCAAAACATATGTAACACAGGTACAGCCATGAACATTTCACATTATTTTGCCAACACTCCACTTACGTTTTTGCCTTAAGGAAAGGTCAATTTTAACACAGACAGGTTCTGAAAATACGAAGAGAAATTTTAAGCGAACAAAGGACGTTAAACATGCAGTTTACATTTACTTACCGTAACCCAATCACCATATTTCTAGAAGAAAATGATCGTGTACAGCCTTTTTACAAATATTTGGCAAGTATAGTTGAAGTCATTTTATTTTCAAAGATACTTCTCAGTGTTTTGTTGTAATCTTTCAATATATCTATGTATCATGTTATAAAAAGACTGTCCTCCGTCGTATTTAAAGTACTCATGAATATTATTTTTTAAACATATTTATTTATAGTGGATTGGGAAACAAGTTTTGCAACTTATATTACTGTAAACCAACTTATTTTCGCGGATACTTTATTTCGCGTTTTACCCTTTCTTGACCACTTCGCGGCTATTTAATTTCGCGATTTTCTGATTTACTTGATGAAATTTAATAAGCAAAGATCCAAAGTTGACATATTCGCGACGATTTATAATCGCGTTATTTTTCAACTCGCGAAAGTCGCGAAAATAAATCGCTCGCGAAAATAAGTTGGTTTACAGTAATCCCTTTCCACTTTGCGAGTGCGAGTGCGAGTGCTGCCTTGTAGCGGCATTAGCCTGCTCTTTTTCGAAATCTACAACGGTGTCTTTTACGTGCAAGAGTTATGACTGTCTCTTAACACGGGTCAGCCATGTATCGCCCCCTTCCGACGGACTATCATCGTTTCCTCAAGACTATACTCGCAAATGGTGTCAAGGGAGAACCGAAAATTCAGTCCTTGAAATTTTCATCCCAGACGAGAATCGAACAAAGAACCTTTGTGCTAGTAGTCCGATGCCCTAACCACTACACCACGGCTCTCAATACTCATGAATATTTGCATCAGATTTGTCTATTAACTTTTACAGATCACCCCCAGTGTTATTGTTCATTAAATATCAGGCAGTATAAAAATTCCATTTTCTTACCAGGTCTCTTGTAGCTTCATATACATTATATTTTCTCATTGTTGAAGGTTGTACGGTGATCTAAAATTGTTCTCATCTTCGTCAATTAGTGTTTATGGATAGTTGTATCATTGACAATCATACCAAAATTCCATTTTTTTTTTAGATTTCAGTGTAATGTGTTAGCTATTTTCATGTAACTATGCACAACCATATAGGACCCTCGTATAGCATCCATATTCAACGTGTGACTAATAGAAAAGGAATGATCTTTGATTGCACAAAAATGATATATCAAATTCGAAACTATTCACCTTTTCAATGGAACTTTTCCAATAAGTTTCAAATTTCAATGACATCGATGAGTCATTATAGAAGCATTTGACAAATTCCCTCTAGTTACCCAGCGACACACCATTGATTAAATATAAATTGACAACATCTTATTTGTAGCTGATAAAATCTATTTACATACGAAATTCATCGCCCTAAATATGATTTATGGTGTAAATTGTCATAATAAATTCGTTCTACCAATGCCGGTACAACGTGGTGTCTGCCCATTAACCATGGAGGTTTTCGCGCTCAATTTAATCACTTTCACGTAGCCATTTTGATTTTATTATCCTTATTTAAGTTAATGAAAAATTAACGAACACAAATTACAATATCCACTGCATTGGTTCCCAAAACTGTCTAGCATGATTATATAAGAATGGTATGCAATAAAGACGTGACAAAAAGCGGAACGCCGAGACCAAATTAAAAAGCAATGCCGTAAAATTAAATGTGTTTTCATTTGTAGAAGTTTAAAATTAATTCCTTTAATGTGTTTTAAATTATGAATATTTGAACTTTAGTGCGCTATTAGCAAACAAATAAACATATATTTTCAAATAATTGATAGAAATGAAATATTTAGTTAAACGACAACAACATTCCTATTTACGTTATTGAAAACGTCAATGCATCGATGGCTGTCTGCTGATCTATGTATATAAAGAAAGACAACTCTTGTGATTTCAATGCATTTAAATTGTACATTAATATGCTGTTTGGTATTCTTAGTAAAACAGTTTCGATTGTGATTTATGCTTTGTGTGATAAGTATAACAGATAACAAAAAAACTAAATAATTATTTAAGATAACATACAATTACTACATGAAATAAAAACTTGCCATGCGCAGATTACATGCTTACTTTACAAAATACATCATATAATAATTTTTCTAATGTAACAAGAGATATGACAGAGAATATATTGTAGCTGATCAATTAAGGTTGATAGATGATTTTAAAATTATTTTTTTTCTTTGAGAAACATATACAATTGTTAAAAAGTCATTCCAAGTTTCAAATTCAGTTATATAAATTATATTGATAGAATGTATTGCAATCAACAAATGGTTGATCTATTTTTCTTTTTGTAAGTATTTGACATAACAGATAAATATAAGAAAAGTTACAACATGAATGATTTCCATAATGAAGCATAATCATACCATGTAATAGAACATGTACATAATTAAACAAATTATTAAAAATATATATACCAGAAAAACCCTTTTGAAATTACATACATTAGTAATATTAAAGAATTAGATTTAACTCTACAAATCATACACTCAAATTATTAAAAATTTACAGTATTTAAGAACAATATAAATGTAAATTAAGAATAAAAAAAAAGTGAATGAAAATATTGCTTGTGACCATTTTAAAGAGTAATCAAATAATGTTGTTTCACAAAGCATGAACATCAGTACGAAAGGTTTTGTGTGTAAGGTGTGTAATGAATCTCTGTATAAAATGGAAAACAAAAATGTAAATCGTTATTGAAATAAAATGTTTTTCACTTTTGGAATTAATTATGGAAAAAATAATAATTAATTTGTGTACAAATGTACAAAGAAGAAAACGTAGCGTGTATATAATCACAATTTTTTGAAGCGAAAAGTGGAAAGGGATATACGGAATATCGAAGATAATTCAAATTTCCCCATATCTTCATACCTGCTCATAGGGGTTTTACGTGCAAGATGGCTGTCATAAGCCTACAAAACCTCCAAAGGGGCCTTCAAATATAGTTTAATGTTGTGTTCTTTATACTGTTACAAGCCTACAGCAAACAAAATGTAAAATTGTAGACGAATTTGCTCTTTCAATATTTCTATCTAAATTGTAGGAGCATTCATGGGGGAAACCCTCCGCAAAAAGAGACAGTTGGCAGGTACGGATCTCTCCATTTTTGGCCGACAGCTTTGAAGATATCCTATACTCTAAAAACCAGAACGAATTAGCATGAAAGGTAACAAAAATCAAAAAAAATCACAACATAAACATTTCTTATTGTGACGGTTACCTTAAAAACAGACGAGTATCACGCTTATGCAAATTGTATTGTGAGTGTACATGTTTATGAAAAAAATAACTACAATATATTGTGCTGAATAAATCTTGAAAATAATATGAAATCGTTTTATTTAAATTCAGTATAATACAATCTTAGTACACACAAAATATGCAATGACCACAAAATTCATACGGATTATGTAAGCCTAGTTTTTATTGAAAGCACACACTTATGTAAACATTTTAATGAAAGTGCAGAACAATTTAAAAAAAAAAGCGAAAACTATTCCTCCTTACACTCAATCATATAAAATCTTAGTACATAAAAAATAGGCGATTACCCTTAAATTCATACGGATTGTGTAAGCCTAGTTTTTATTGAAAGCATACAATTATGTAAACGTTTTAATAAAAATGCCCACCACTAAAATAAAATAATTGAAAAGTAATCCTTCTTACACTCAATAAAATACAATCTTAGTATACAAAAATAGGCGATGACCACAAAATTCATAAGGATAATGTTAGCCTCGTGTTTTAGTTTTCTAGATATGTTTACTTTTCGGCTTTGATGCTACAAATAGTTGGAAGTCCCCGCCTTAAATATCAGCATGTTGATATGAGAGAGAATCTTTTTCATAACACAAACATATTAAGTAAATATTTATATAAAATTTAAAGAAGCAATCTGTTTACATTTACTTATATAGACTATCCACAAATGCAAGCGTCTGTCTGAGTAGGAAGTTCAAAGAGAACTTTTTTTTAGATCACTGTAATGTTTTGGTCGGGGGATAGTCCTAATGTGAAGGTAAGATTATTTAAGAGGTAGTATAGCAGTAAGCAAATACGATACATTTTTAACATGTAGAAATTGACTATTTTACAATCAAATATTTAAAATTGTTCCCCGGTGACATTGAGAAATACTTTTGACATGCGTTGACATGTGGTAAAGGGTTCTCTCAATGCTTGTTGCGTTCTTATGTTCAAAAATTGATAGGCAAATTTGTTCTCAATTCCGAATAGAAAAAAAAATATAATATCAAACAACTTTTATATAAAGCTTTTGTCAATTCTAGCAATTATATATATATGAAAAACATACTGACACATAAAAAATGTATAAAACAAAAAATTGTATAACAAATATCTGTAAAATTTATAGATATAATTCAAGGCCAATTTAAAAGTATATACTATATGTACACGTATTCACACAAAACACATTCTAAAACTAAGTACAATTTTAAGTTTTTAGACAATTTTCGACCCGGAAAACAACATTCCATAATTGTTGATAAGCAGTATATTTACATTATTTTTACTGTACACTTGCTTTATGTTTACTTTTTCTAAATTCAACTGTAGTACATAAGTGTTGACTACATCTCACAAAGCACATTGTATTAATGTGATTATTCAATAGTTACCGTCAACTTTGTCCGCAAATTATGATAGATATACAAAATAATTTGATAAGGAAATATTGAAATAAAAAAATGCTATTTATTTGTATAAATGCTGATTAAAAGGAACATGCTTAAAACTTGGCTGATGTGTTTTCCCCTAGCAGTTACAGAATTCTATCAATTAAATATAATACTTTACAATTTAAAAAAAAAACCGTTATTGATGTATAATGAAGAAAGGTTAAAGGCAATGACAATGTCAATGAAAATATATCAAAATATGTCCTACGATAAATCTTAAGATTGGTTCATGATGGTCTTAATTATCCTAGAATGGTCCATGTTAAATCGTACTTACATCATCATGAGACAATCATCATAAGGAAATCAATAAATATATGTACAGAAGTGCACAGCATATTTCCTGATCAATATTGATAAGAAGATACGAAAGACCGAGTATGTATAAAACAATCACAGAGCACTATACGGCTTACAACAATGAGTAATGATATTTAAAGCATTACTTTATAGCAAGAGACCAAAGTGAACACAATGTGAAACAATAAAAAAAAGAAAAAAAAAAAACAACAATGGACAAATTTATGTTAATAATGGTGTGTTTAAGTCATTGTTTTTCAATATGGAGAATCAGTCAAATATTGAATGTAGAGAGATGGAATTTATAGAGAGATGCAAGTCTATGCATATGACAATGATCATGATACGCCGAGTATCATTTTAAATTTGTGCTTTCACCCTTTTCATTACATACACGAACATTAGTATCCAGCGAATATCAGTGAGTTAAAAGTATGTTTAAAGAGTCAAAATTTCGATATAAAAACTACTATTTTATAGATCAAAAGTAGACAATGAGTGTTTGGGAAATATAAAAAGCATAGTACCTGTGCGGTTTCTAAAATAAACAACTTAAAGGCTAAAAATATAGATTTGTCCAGGCTAAAGATATGAATTTGCTAACTGAATTACAGCTTTATTCTGAGTTTTGTTTTACTTGTAGGCAAAATCAGAGTTGAAGAAAAAATATGTATAGTAAAAACCCATTTCAAAAATAACTACCCAAAATCATTCAAAAATGATTATCCAAAATAATGGAGTTACAATTTGATGTAGAATGAAACGGCAAAATATATAAAAAAAAATGTATAAAGTGCAATTGCATTTCATTGCCATGTGACAAATGCTAAAATATTTGGAATGAACCAAAAATGACAGTGCCATATAACTAGTCCTTGAATATAAAAAAATCAAAGTATTGTGAATCTATAAAAATATAAACACTTCAAATCTACATTGGAACGTTGCCTAATATATTAAACTCAAGCGTTTAGACTTCTTGTATTAACACCACGTTTTAAAGTACGACCAAAGGTTTATGTCTGATTAAAGATTATCATTATTATATTATCTCCTGCTACTACATGTACTGATAAAAAGGATGGATTTTGATTGTCCACAATGATTAGATATGAACTTCAATTGAAGTGTAGCTCGAACCACTATTTGTAAATAAAAAATGTAATATATCATAATATTTATTGACACTGTTTGAATAAAAAATAAACATATAATAGAAAATTGTATCATCTAAATTATGTCCATTAGTATAATATAATATGCACAAGCAACTTTCTGAGAAAACAATTTCCTATATACCTTACTGTTATACTATAAGGTATATAAGATTTTTTTCTGAGACAAGTGCCTGTGGTAATATGCCTTATAAAAAGATGTTTGCCACCGATGTCTTAAAAAAATATTGATAGGATTAATCATCCATAGACAAGGGTTTTGATAACTTTTACAATAACATAAATGAAAAAAATACATACACGACATGAAAGTGACATCGTAGAAGACATTTCTGCAATAAGGTAACATCTATGCAATCCTGGTATTAAAAAAAAAATTAACAATATAATTCAGAGAGGATATAAGTTAAAGTATAAAGCACTTCTAAGTAACATAATACATATTATTTACAACTGTTCCATATGATTTTTAAGAATTGGCGAAATTGATTGAAACAGATATAACGAGTCATCTCCCTTTATTAAGGTTTACCCATCTATAGCATAGTAGAATTCACCAGTTTTTGTAATATTTAAAGGCACAATACACAAACATGTCATCTAAAAAATAACAAAATGTGTATGGACTAAACAAAAGGAATGATAATAAATTCATTTTTTTAATGAGGATTGTTAAAACAATATAAGTAAACTATTAATTGTTGTTTGTCTATACAAAGATGTAATCCACAATGCTTCCTCTATTCAGAATTGATAACACGACCTACAAGATAATGAGTTTTAATTGGTATATTTAACGAACGCGTTGCTCTTCAATTGGACATGCTTATCACCATTTGTTTTGAGAAAGGTTAGCGAACGGGTTTCTCCTGCATGATAGATATCAGAAAAGCTTATATGTCTTGCTAATAGTTGAAAACAGCCGTACCGTGAAATACCGTTTCTTACATATACGTTATTCAGTTTCTAGCAGTTAATGTTCATTAGAAATCAAACCACATATCCCTATTTTTTTAATATTACTTTCCTATGCCACTGTCAGTCCAGATTGCTTACAATTGATCCCGGGTAATTCACCTTGTGGAACATGTCTACTGAATTTGATGTTTAATTTGTTCGTTATTTTACATGTTTTAGTATTGGCAGTGCGTCGACTGAGCAGGCGTGAAATCGTATAAGACACGTATCGATAACGATCTCTGAATTTGGATATTTTCTCAAAAATTTTCGTTTTCTGTAGAAAAAAAGAGAACATTTAAAAGACAAATTAAGGAAGTACAAAACACTACATTCTAAATACTTCATATGACAAGTATTCCAAACTTTGTATGGTTTTAGAGGAGGAGTTGCTGTTCAATGCATTAATCAATATGTACTTGCCACTTGACGTTTATGATTAATCAATTATTTGCTGATCATGTTTAAAGACTTTAGATTCCTCGGATTAATTTCAAAATATCAAACTATTTGATTGAAAACTATGTCACGTGAAAGACTTAAAGGCATTACATGTATCATATGATTTCTGTGCGCCTACTACATGCTTATGCTCACACATTGGTATAGTTTGTTCGATATGAAAAGTTTTGTATGACTATTTGTTCAAACCACTAAAAAATATATCATACCTGTCGTTTTTTTGTTCCTACTTCAGGTCGTCTATTTTTTATCTGTCTCAGTATTTGCCAAAAACCTATCCTCTCGTATATACATTTTTTCTTTTTCTAATTTCTGTCTGTTTTGTGGTGCAGCAAGCAAATACGTTTCTTTTGCCGACTTGCTATATGTTTCTGTTACCGGCTTGTTATATGTTTCTGCATATAGATTTCTATATGTGTCTGTTACCGGCTTGTTATTTGTTTCTGTTACCGGTCGGGTATGTATTAATGTTGTCTGTTGTTTGTTTGTTCCTGGTGCCTGCCATTTTTCTATTTCTATTGCCTGTCTAATATCTGTTCTTGTTGGCCGGTAAATACAATCTTCTATTGCATCCAAATTATATGATTCGGTTGCCCTGCGTTCATGTAATCCCGGTGTTTTGAATTTACTACTGCCTGTTGTCTTTTCTGTATCAGTTTTCAGTCGTTTACTACATGGAATATATTTTCTTGATGCATCGAGCAAATCTATTTCTGTTTTCCGTTTATGCGGCTTTTCTTTCATTGTATGTTTATGTTTCTTATTCTTCTTTGACTTTGTAGATGCAATACTAAATTTTACAAATTCAATCAAACTACCTGAATCGGAACTACTTGAATTCGAACTGGTTTTTTCGTCTCTAAAACTGGACAATTCTAGTGTCTTTGATTTTTGTATACAGTTTAAATCGCAACTTTTTTCTAGGATTTCATAAACTTCATCAACAGTTTTTTTTAAATGAAAATTTATTTCAGAAACAGTTAAATTTCTCTGTAAAGTGAGCAAGTGTTTATCGATTTGCCTTTTTACTTTCTGAACTTCAATCATCACTTGAACATTCGAAGCCTCTTTTACGGTTACTTCTAAAATTTGCTTTGTATTCAGAATAGTTTTCTTCTTATTTTCGAGATCGGTAATAGAGGATTCAAGTTTTGACTTTTCCTCTTCAAAATGCATTTGATATTGTTTTGTCTGATTTTGCTTCAGTGCATCAACTTTTTCTTGAACATTCGTCCAAAAATCGTTATATGTTTCCAGTTGAGAAATCTTGCGTGCTTCTAAATTTTTAAGTGACTCTTTTTCCAGTTGAATAACATTGTCTATATCTGTTAGTAAAGCGCTGACATCCTTTTTCGTCTTGTCTTCTGAAGGCGTTTCTCTGAATCTCGAGGCGGCATCCTCTATTGTTAAAACGTTTTCACACTTTCGATGATTTACGGATACACATGTTGCACAGCATGGAATATCGTGATCAACGCAGAACAATTCAAGATCCTTACTTTTATGTTCAATGCACATATTTTTAAAAGATTTCAGAACGATGCCTTTTCTTGAAATATCAACGATATCATGGCTGGAACTTGATTTATTTATACGGTGATAGTTGACACAAGTAGAACAAAGAGTATCCGAACAATCAATACACACAGAAATTGCCTCTGATTTTTTGTTGATATCAAATCGTTCGCATGACATGCATATTTTTTCTGGCCTTTCTGCTTTATGTTTTTCGATTAACCCAACAAGAAGAAAATTCAAAGGAAGTCGTTTAGCCCATTGTTCTGGCATTATACCTGATTCAGGGGCGGAAACATTAGATCTACACACCGGGCAGTTAAAACTTGTTTTGTCTTTTTCAAACGAGGAAGTAATATACGTCGCGATACAATTTTCACAAAATGTATGTAAACAAGGTAAATACTTCGGAATATTTAACTGTTCTAGACAAATTGTACAAGTTGTTAAATCTTCGTCCTCATTACAATAACTTACATCTGCCGTTGCCATTTTATTAACTGCTAGGGTGTTGCATTTCTTTAATACATCAATTGATCGATCGGTCCCTGGCAATGTGTTACCAAATAATCATCACAGGTAAAACTACACACCGACAAAACGGTTTAAAGGAATACAAAAGTAGGACCGGAGAAGTTGAAATCCGTTATTTACTCACAAAATATCACTGTTTAACTTGCAGTGAAAACTAAGGAATAATTTCAAAAATGATATAATAACTTAAAATAATTTGATATATATCCCATTCCACTAGGAGGAAGTTTTATATAAAGAAATACTTTTTGTTGCAGTTAATATAATTTTCATCGTGTGTGTACATTGTATGTCGTGTACAAGTTGCAAATTTGTACAGATTATAACATGTACAATATTGTACAAATATATTGTACATATTATAATTTATACAATGCAAAAATATAAGGTATAACATGTACGAAAGTACCTCGTACGTATTATAGCATGTATAAAATATTGCCTAAAAATGGATTTAACTTGTACAAAATTTAAAAATAAAAATATGTTTCTTTTATTACAACACATGCATTTAACCTCAACAAGATTGTCCATTAATATTATACCATTTTGGTACATTTAATGAACAGATAAATAGGTTTTATAATAACGTAATACCTATGCAACCAATTCCTTCGTCTTACTCATTGAGGTCATTCAGATACATTTTAACCATGGCCTACCGCAGTGTGGCTCTGCTTAATAATAGCATACATTTCCTCAATGGCCACAGAGTCTATAATTGGTTCATCTGAAATTTTTCAGAACAATGCCTTAAAATTTTGAATTTAACACATCCCTTCTCTTTATGTAACATGCAAAACTGAAAACAAAGTCTCCTATCCATACTCTGTAAGAGCCAGAAAGAGAAATGGTTCATATTGAACCAAACTTGATTAAATCTGCTCTAAAACATTTTTGGCCTATCTGTGTCAAAGTGTATTTGATATTGTCTTGTTTGATTGTTAGTCATTTCTTCAATTTACTGTTAGACGTTCGACTCAAAGTCGCTGTAAGTTTTCAACTGATATTTGTTTCTTCTTTTTACTTTTCTAAAGCCGTTCTTTCAGACTGAAGAACAGTATCTATGTCAGTAAAAAAAGTGCTGACATCGTTTTTAACTTTTTCCTATGAAGCCGTCTCTCTGAATTTATTGGCAGCATCTTCTATTGTCAAGATTTTTTCACACTTTCGACGGTTCTAATAGACACACGTAGCGCAACATTGTAAATCATTATAAACGCAGAATGATTCAAGTTCTTTACCCTTATGTTCTTATGGACATGTTTTTGAAAGATTTCAGAACAATGTCCTGTTCTAAAATGTCAATTATTTCATGTTTGAAACTTTACTTGTTACAAAAGTGCCAAACTGGACAGATACATTAGAGCGTATAAGAGAAATTAAGACCCACATTAATTGATTCAATTACGTCAAACTGTTCGCATGACATGAACATTTTTGCTAGCCTTTCTAATTCATACATTTATATTAATCCGAATTGGGAAACAATTCAAATTAAAAACCAATTGTTCAGAGAACCATAGATAGTCTTTCCACAACTAAGGATCTTTTTATATGAAAATTTTCAAATTTGGTTTTAAATGTCAATTTTAGCGTCAAATGACAGCTTATTGAACACTGATTCCAAAAAATTATGGTTTCTACATAAAAAGATATAAATAAGGGAGATAATCTTTTACTTCTGGTTTACAAGATGTAATTTCGGTATTGTTTGATAGTTTCCTAGACACTGATTCCCAAAATGTATGGTTTAATATACTTTTACATTGATTTAGTACAAAAAATAGCTACTTCCGGTTTACAAAAGGTTCTCACTTCCGGTTGGCTTTTTAAAGGTCACATTGTTTACAACCTAATGCAAAAAATCTATTGCTTTATCATGTGTACATATGAGGTAAAAGCAAAGGTAAAGATCTAGAACGTTTAATAAACATATGACCTTGAGCTTAATTTCAAGGTCATAAACCAAGGACCATAGATCAAAAGACTCTAGGCCTCTACTTTATATATTGAAAATGAGTTATATTATCATATGATTAATAATAGATCTAAAAAAGGGGACAACTCGCATAAAATGTCTACGTACCCTTTCGACTAAGATTTATGTGATACGACATGTCGTAACTAACAATTTTGTGAAAATATTTTGTCGATATCTTATATAATTTCTGAAAATGAGAGATAACAAGCCAAAATGAAAATTGTGACCATGAACTTGACCTTTGACTTTGACCTCATTTTTATTGTATTGGACCAAGGACCTCAAATCAAAAGACCCTAGGTTTCTATCACTTATGGTTTTCAAGTTCAAAATACATTTCACTTTTATCAAATACAAAAGGGGAAATAACTCTCATATGGAGTCTTCGTAAAGCTTCGGTCAAAATAAAACAGAACATCCTGAGGATATAACGAGCTATTTTGGAAAATAAATTTGTCGGTTTCTTATACGGTTGCGAAGCCTTAGAGATAACAAGAAAAACAGTGTTTGGGGAGATAACTCTTATATAGGAAAGTATTCTGCTAAGCAGAATTGGTTTCAAAAGCATATAAACCGTTAGATATCATATTTCAAATATCTGAGCGTCATCTTGCGAAACAAAAAAACAGTGAAGGAAAAAGATTAGACGGAAGAAAAAAATTAGAAAAATTAAAAACCAATTGTTCAGAGAACCATTGATGGTCTTTCCACCAGTTAAGACCTTTTTTATATGAAAATATTAAAATTTGGTTTTAAATGTCAATGTTAGCGTCAAATGACAGCTTATTGAACGCTTATTCCAAAAATATATGGTTTCTATACAAAAAGATATAAATAAGGGAGATTATTTTTTACTTCCGGTTTGAAATATGTTATTTCCGGTAATTTTTATTGTTTACTTGACACTAATTCCAAAAATATATGGTTCTATATACTTTTTCATTAATTCAGTACAAAATATAGCTACTTCCGGTTTACAAAAGGTCACTTCCGGTTGTCTTTTTCTCGATCACATTGCTTGCAACCTAAGTGAAAAAGTCCCATGTCTTGATCATGTATACATAAGAGGTAAAAGCAAAGGTCAAAATCAAGAACGTTACATTTACATATGACCTTGAGCTCAATTTCGAGGTCATCAACCAAGGACATCAAATCAAAAGACTCTAGGCCTCTACTATATATTGTTAATGAGTTGTATTACCTTACAACTAATATTCGATATAAAAGGGTGCAAAACTGGCATCAAATGTCTACGTACTCTTTCGACTAAAATTTATGTGTTACGACATGTCGCAACTAATAATTTAGTAAAAATAAAAATTTATAATATGACCTTGACCTTTGACCTTGACCTTATTTTCAATTGTTTTGGACCAAGGATTTCAAATAAAAAGACCCTAGGTCTCTATCACTTATGGTTTACCAGTTAAAAATGCACATTCTTATATCAAACATAAAAGGGGGGATAACTCTCATATGGAATCTATATACGGCTTCAGTCAAAATAAAACAGAACATCCTGAGGATAATGAGCAATTTGGAAAAATAAATTTATTGGTTTCTTATATGGTTGCGAAGCCTTAGAGATAATAAGAAAAACAGTGTTCGGGGAGATAACTCTTATTTGGTAAAGTATTCGGTTAAGCAGAGTTGGTTTCAAAAGCGTATAAACTGTTCGATATCATATTCCAAAAATCTGAGCGACATCTTGCAAAACAAAAAAACAGCGAAGGAAAAAAATTAGGTGGAAAAAAAATAAAAAATTAATAATAATCATCCTAAATATGAAAATGGATATGTTAAAATTAAGAAATAATTCTATCCTGCCATGCTCTATGCTGATTTTAACATGGGTAGGCATTATATTTGTTAATAGCGTTAGCGAGGTATTAAATGTTTACAAATATAATGCCTACCCATGCTAAAATCAGCATAGAGCATGGCAGGATAGAATTATTTCGATTCTAATAGGAATATTTGAACTTTTTCACTTCGAAGCGGACCTATAGTAGACGCTCGGAATGTCGCCATTTTGATTTCATGAACCAAAAACGTTATAGAAAATCAGCAGTTTATCAATAAAAAAGAACAGAAACATTTAAACTTACTTTTAGAATGTTTTTATTTAATTTCCTAGCGAGCATTACCTACAAAAATGTCCATTTTGATCTCTGGCGTTGTTTAAAATTCATCTGACGTTGCAATTTCAATTGTGACGTCAATCACGTGCAGCCCATGTTCTATTTGAATTAGAACATGGCTTTGTACCCAAAGCTTAAGAAGAACGTCATATTAGAATCCGTATTCAACTATCAAATTTTTCAACCCGGTTACATACTTCTGACATTTGATAACGATACATATAAACATGTGATGAATATAAATATAATGATGATAACTTACGGAAACTATAAACACCATACATAACATTTCAAACAGTACACATTGATAAGTTGTACTTGTATGATGATTATTGAACATCAATGTAAATATTGATAAAAATTATATCATTGTTTTGATTCCCGATAACCTTTATGGTCAAATTAAGGAAACAGTGTGTCTTAGTAAAATTAAATGAACTGCATACAAGGTGTTTAAATGTATGATAAAAAATACCGAATTTCAAGTTAAATTAAAGTTAAAAAATAAAGGAATATATCTGAAAAAAAACCCCACAGTTTCTCTGTATAATTTAGTATTTATTCAAACATTCATAAAATGGTTTATAATGTCCAGAATTTGTCAGTTAAAACGGAAAAGAAAAGAAGTGATGTCTAAATGTTTGTATTTAAGCAAGTGCAAAATCATTTGTTTACCAACAATGCCACCCTAAACAAAAATAAAACCATTGACGACAATATAGAGAAAAGGTCAACAGTTTAAAATTCTGAAAAAAATGCTTAAAAATTAAATACAACAGCTGTTAAACGTAAGGTAAAAATAAAAAATAAAGTCATCTTGCGCTTTCTCGTGCTTTCGGACTTGAAATTTAGCTTAAGTAAACTAATTTAACATGACATAACTCAACAGTCCTTGAATGGATTGGAATTGTTATCACATTAAATTGCATTGATTTCTGCTTCGTTTTTGTCCTATATTGCTTGGGCCGACTAATATAATTATATGTAAAACTAGCAATTATAAACCCGAGATCACTGATTGGGAATCCGTGATAACGGGTTAGGAATCCTTGATAACAAATTGTCATTCAGGGATGTCGGATCGGGAAACCGAAAACACGCATCATTAATCGGAGATCACAGATTGGGAATCCTAGACAACGATTTATTTGTCCAAGATCACGAATTAATTTCATTTTCTAAGAGTCTCTTTTTGGGTTCCCTTCTATTGGCCAGACTTGTATCTAAAAGTCTTTGATTGTGGCTATACAACGATTTACTCAATTCGATAGTTTATTTGGTAATCAATATGAAATAGAAAAGCGATAATAGAGGAAAATATGTAATGCTGAAATTTATTTTGTGTGTCGTTATAAGTATAAATAGAAACCTCAAAACTATAGGGGTGCATAATGTTATGATATACATATGATAGGTTTAGGAAAATCAAGTCAAGATATGATGATGAGATACAAATATATAGTGCGTTCGTCCTTAACGGATGATCAAACCGACTGAAGCTTAATTCGACGAAAAAACGATACGACAGACGATTTAATAAACAGACAATCGAACACAATAATTGGTCACTATACGGTCTTACGTTGGATGTGGAGATGATCGGTGCTGAAACCTGTTCTTTGAACTATGATGGTTTACTTTTTACAAATTGTAACATGGATAAAGAGTTGTCTCTTTGGCATGCATAACCCAGCTTCCTTTATCTTTATTTAATTACATCTAAAGAAGAAGAGTAAAATCGCAAATTAAACCCTGATAAGAATTGAACTAAAATTGCAAAATATTGAATGCGCTAAACTAAATCTCTTAAAAGTGTTCTAAAGGTAACGAATCTGCCTTTATGGTAAGCTACCTTAAATAAACATGTTAGGCTGAAACGATCGCGAGATGGACGAGTAAAAGGACGCATAGACGAAAAAACTGATGTCCCTCTATTATTACCAATCATTGAAGAACAAAACTGAATAACAAGGGAATGTAAACTGATCTATATCAAACGTTAAGTTCTATAAAGATTAAAGCAATGCACAGGACACTCAGTAACTACCATAGCAGATGTTAGCAATTGTTGGTTTTGTGATGAAAGAAAGTTTAACAGAAAAATGAAGCTAGTGGGGCAAATTGAATTAAAAATAGCCTGTTTACCTTATATTACATGATTCCAAAAACAGCGTAGTACAGCGACACAGGGTCTTGGGAGCCTCCATTTAGTAGTACTCATTGGTCTTGTAACCAGTATTATTCATACTTTTGTTCAGCCGACCATATTACAACATTTAGTCATTATTTTAACAGTAAGTAAAAATAGGTAATTACTGGTAATAACTGGGCAGTTTCAGGATTTATTTGTATTAACTAAGTGCATCAGGAACTACATGTTATTTCTAAATTTTAATAATTACTTGTAACTCCTACTTTCACCATTATAAACACCACACATTGATAAGTTGTACTTGTATGATGACTATAGAACATCAATGTAAATATTGGTAAGAATTATATCATTGTTTTTTGGTAACCTTTATGGTCAAATTAAGGAAACAGTGTGTCTTAGTAAAATGTAATAAAATTGCAAACAATGTGTAAAAATGTATGATAAAAGAACCGAATTCCAAGGAAAATTTAAATTAAAGAAAGGAAGTCCATAATTACTTAAACAAAAATAAACGTTTAATTTTGTTAAAATGTATTCGAAAATAAGTTTATCTGTAAAGCTTTGTATTAGTTTAAACATTAACGAGTACTTTTCCTTCTAGTATTCGATCACATATAGTTTATCATAGCAACTCATATAGAATCCTTAGTATTTTTTTGATCTTTTTGGAAACAAAAATGGTGCTAATGTTTAATTAAAATCCAAAATCAAGAGAGACTTATTTCTCGCAAAGTTTTCAAAGGCTTATATCTCGAAAACAAGCACACTGACCCCCATTTTTTCTGCTTTTTTTTTTTGGTTTCTTTCTTTATTTATATACTATCAGTTTATAACCTGACAGCCTTTAAAAATGCTTGTTATTTTCAAACAAGTTTGCGAAGTCCTGAATTAATTGTCAGTTAAAACGGAAAAAGTCTAATTATAAATAATCTCATCATAGATACCTGGATTGAAATTTTATATTTACGCCAGAATATTCCAAATACAGCTAACTAAAGGTAATCTATTTCTAAGGAAGAAAAGTCTTAGTATTTCGAAAATTCAAAGTTTTGTTAACAGTTAATTTATAATTATAAACATGTCAATGATAATTCAAGGCAACACATAAGTACTGACTACTAATGTTTGTATTTAAGCAAGTACAAAATCATTTGTTATACCAACAATGCCACACTGAGCAAAAAAAAAAAAAAACCATAAATGTCACAAAAGAGAAAAGATCGACAATTTTCAAGTATGTACCTTGAACAAATTTAAAAGATAATAGCAACAGTTAAACAAGAAAAAAATCAAAAATAAAGTCATCTTGTGATTTTAAAACTATTGTAAAGTTAATAAGTTAAATAAAAAATTTCATAAATCAACAGTCCTTGAATGGGATTGAAATGTTGCAATATATATGTAAAACTAGTAATTATAAATTCGTGATCTCGGATTTAGAGACCTAGAAAACGGATCATATATACGAGATCACGGATTATTGATTGCTAATTTTACATACATATATGAGCAAAAAGATACAGAAAAAAACCCCAAGGTAGAAATCAATGCAATTTAATAAGGCAATAAAGTCACTTTATGGGTTCCGTACTAATGTCCATAATTGTTGCTATACGACTATTTTCTCTATTCGATATACTATTTGGCATTCAATTGACCCTGATAATATGAAATAGAAAAGCGAAAAAAGAGGAAAAAATATGTAATTCTTAAATGTTTATAGTTTCATTTATAAAGAAAAAACTCAACACTATTCGGGTGCATAATGTCATGATTTACATGCGATATTCCCCAATAGTTTCAAGATGAGTTACAAAGATATAGTGTTGTCGTCCTAACAAAAAAAAAACATTACCAAATTAGACGGACGAATGTTCGGCAGGCCGACAAATAAGACGAATTGTGAAACCGACGGAAGATAAGTTCGATGGACAAAGGAACCAAAAGACGATCTAGTGAACAGACAGTCGAACGCATAAATTGATCTTTATACGGTGTTAAGTTGGTTGTGGAGATACAAAATTTAAATACATCTCAAGAAGAATGCTAGCGTTGTTGTGCTAATCATACCACTATCCGTAATTCAAAGTGACATATTCGGAATATGATCACTCGTTATAACTCACCACTGTTCAGCAGTCATTTCGATGCGTTATATAGCTTATCATACGGTATGGGGTTTGTTCATTGTGGAAAACCGTACCCTGACCTATAGTTGTTAACCTCTCTTGTCTCTGGTGAGAAGTTTTCTGGTTGTCAATCATACCACAATTTCTTATTTCTATATTGCGGATGAAAAACGGATAAGAACTAAAACGAATGGATAAAGCAAGTATATTAACAATCACTAAGGTGGTAAGATATTCAAAAGAAATTCTGCAGGAACTTATTGTTTAAAAGGCAAGAATCAGGAATTGAATTAACTGTTGTCATCATTCAGTCCTATAGTCAACATCTATTTTGATAATTAACTGAAACAGCGTACGTGCGTTATACATTCTGTTTTTTCTTGATTTTTTTTTTATGTATGAAGTAGTTCTTCATTTGTATAATTCTTAATTATTAAACCTACTTGGATTTTTTGATAGAATATTAATATGATACCAACTTTGATTGATATAATTTATTTGGTTTTACATTTTTATGCTGTCTGGTATTGTTTTTTGCCTTTTGAGATTTTATTTTTTTAATTTCCATTTTTTCACAGAATAACTTTTTTTAAAAATAACATGAGTATGCAAATGAGATCATCATAATGACATTCACAAATAAATTATCATCATTTTTTGAAATCATCACTATCATTGGTTAATTTTAATCACTATCAAGTTCAATTTCTCTATGTAAAAGAATTGTTATAACTTTCAATTTCTTAATCGAAAAGGTCAAACTCTTCTTCTTCTTCTTCTTCTTCTTCATCTTCAAAAAAAAAAAAAAAAAAAAAAAAAAAAAAAAAAAGTGAATATCACAATATCTCTATCAGTTAATCACTTTCGTCTGTTGAACTGTCATCTAGACTTTCAGCTTCTATTTCTTCTAGACTTAAAGGTTTCATTTCTTCTAGACTTTCAGGTTCCATTTTTTCTAGACTTACAGGTTCCATTTCTTCTAGACTTACAGGTTCCATTTTTTCTAGACTTTCAGGTTCCATTTCTTCTAGACTTTCAGGTTCCATTTCTTTATAAACTAATTTGGAACTTGATAAATCAAAATCCTTTGCTGTTTTCTCATTGTTTATGACAAAATTGTCTTCAAATATTTTCACAATGTCATCTAAACATTTTTGAAAATGAATCTTTATTTTGTACGTTTCTACAGAGGTATCGAAATTTCTAAATTGTTTTTCGATATTTTTATTAAGTTTCTGAACTTCAATCATTAATTGAACATCTGAAGCCTCTTTCAATGTAACTTCCAGAATTTGCTTAGTATTTGTGACTTCTTTCTTTCTATTCTCAACATCACGAATGGTGAACTCCAGTCTACTTTTTTCACTGTTGAATACTTTCTGGCATTCTTTTATGGATTTGTTTTTAAGTTCCTCAATCCTCTGCTGCAAGTTTTGCCAGAAAAGTATACATCTTTGCATTTCATTGTCATAATTGGCTTCCATGTCAACTAACGAACTTCTTTCCGATTCTAAAACAGTATCAAAATCAGCTAATAAAGAACTGATCTCATTTTGTGTTTTGCTTACGGAGTTCAATGCTCGGAAATTCTTTGCAGCTTCCTCAATAGTCAAGACATTCTCACATTTTCTATGTTTCACCGAAACACATATTGAACAGCACGGAAACTCATGATCAACACAGAATAGTTCTAGCTCTTTATTTTTATGCTCGGCGCACATATTCTTAAAAGCTTTCAAAACATAACCTCCTCTTGAAATGTCTGATATTGGAACAATTTCATGATTTGAACTTAATTTATTACTTTTGTGACATCGTGTACAATTTGCGCAAAGAGCATCAGAGCAATCAATACACACGGAGGACGCTTCTGATTTCGTATTAACATCAGATCGTTCGCAAGACATGCATATCTTTTCGGTGCGTTCCACTTTATGTTTTTCGATTAATCCTACTATGAGAAAATTAAGTGGCATTTGTTTTGACCATTCTTCGGGAGTTATGTTTGCATCAGGAGCAGAAACTTTAGCCCGACATACAGGACAATCAATACTTGTTTTATCTTTTTCATACGAGGAAGTTATATATATCGCGATACAACTTTCACAAAATGTATGTAAACAAGGGAGATACTTCGGAATACTAAATTGCTCAAGACAAATTGTACACGTTGTTATATCGTTGTCCTCATTACAAGAACTTACTTTAGATGTTTCCATTTCATATGTTCCTACGACTTGTTTTATCTGTAGAAGTGTAACCACTGCTAAGACTAATACGTGTATTCATATTTATTGGTCACAAGTTACCTTTACAGATAAAAGTACACACCTAATAAATTGTTAAAACGAATACAAATATGAGAACAGAGATGTGAATCCGTATTTTAATATTGACAATTTCAAACCTGCCATTAAACTGTAAATGCAATTAGGGGCAAACATACAATCGGCGTAAATGAAAAAATGAAATCGGCGCTAATGAATGAATGAAAATATTAAAAATCGGCGCAAATGTCTTACACCCTTTCCGGAGCACCTAAGATCTCCCCCAGTTTTGTAGTGGAGTTCTTGTTACTTAGTTTTTAGTTTTCTATGTTGAGTCTTGCGTACTATTATTTGTCTGTTTGTATTTTAATTGTTAGCTATGGCGTTGTCAATTTATTTGCGATCTACAAGTTTGAATGTCATTTGGTGTAATACGCCCCATTTCTATGCAATAGACTGTCAAGCGGGGCTCCGACAAACATGGTAAATAAAGCGACAAAAAACAACAAAAGTTTAATCTTTTTGATTGATGTTTTCTGATCAACTTCCTCAGAACTATTATGACGAGTCGAGAGAGAAAACAACGACTAATATATTCAATAGGCAAATTAAAAATTAGGATATGCCAGTGATACATATAGATTCTACCACTGCATCGAGAGTGATACGATATGTATCCACTCGAGACAGTTTAGTTTTCCCATTCAAAACGTAAGGCTCTCCGAGTGTTTTAAATATTTAGAATTCAACTGTCCAGAGTGGATAAATATTGTATTACACGATATTTGGTGGTGGTATCTGTTTCTCTAGTGATTTTTAAACAATATGCAGGCAAACTTATTCCTTCTTTTCAAATGATCTTCAAAAAGATGTGTTCTTTCTATGTGACATCATCAGGCATGGTGGCTTTTTTTCATGCCGTCACAATAGGAAGTTCAGAGGACAATAAGAAAATTCGACGTCATAAACAAATTTTGACCAATGACTGAGATCAAACAAACGACGCGTTGATTAAAACAAAATAATCAATATGTCGGGAAAAGGATAATTCGTATAAGAATTAGGGAAATATAGATTTTACCACTGTATCAAGATGGATACGATACTTATCCACTCGAGACAGTTAAATTTTCCAATTTCAAACGCGAGGTCCACCAAACATTATAAAAATAGAAATTTAACTGTCGAGAGTGGATACATATCGTATTGCACGAGTTTTGTTGGTGAAAGGGGGGACGAAAGATACCAAAGGGACAGTCAAACTCATCAATCGAAAATAAACTGACAATGCCAAAGCCAAAAATGAAAAAGACAAACAGACAACTTTAGCACCCACAACATAGAAAACTAAAAAATAAGCAACACAAACCCCATAAAAAACTAGGGGTGATCTCAGGTGCTCCGGAAGGGTAAGCAGATCTGTTTCTTAAATGAATTCTAAACAATATGATGACAAATTCAAACATTTTTTCGATTGATCTGCAAGAAGATGTGTTCTTTTTTTAATGAGACGTCATCAGGCATGGTAGCCCTTTTCCATGACGTCACAATAGGAAATTCAGAAGAAAACAAGAAAACTAGACGTCATCATTGAATTTTGACCAAGGAAGAACTGAGATCAAACAAACCAGACGTTGATTAAATAAAAAAAAAAAATCAACGGATCAGGAAAAGGATAATTCGTGTTAGAATTAGAGAAACATATTTATCAATCACCAAAAAACAGAAACTTTTAAATTATAGGTCATCGTACGACTGTCAACAGTGAACAAAACTCAATACATATACTGTAAATTCAGAAATTATTGCGTTCATTTATTATTGCGATTTTGTCATTTTAAATTAAATGCGATTTTAATTATTACGATTTTGAGAAAAGTCATGCTTAATTCAGTTAAGATATTACAAAATGCGAGTTTTAATTATTGCTTTTACAACTCTGTCGCATTATTCGCAATAATAAAAACCTCGCAATAATTTCTGAATCTACAGTAGTTAGCTCAAAACGGCCCCATAAGCTAAACAAAGTGCCCAGAAAAGTCTGTAACATTGGTAAACCAAATGAACAAATTCTAATGGAAAAGATGATATTTTTAATAGGGAAACACTACATTGAACCCATGGAAAGCTCATAACAGATCGTTTGTTACGTCTTTTACCATTATATATTGTATTCCGATAAAGAGGCATTTTATTTGTCGTTTATCATTCCAACCTGTTTTGTTGTCGTATTCACACAACCCACTGGACCAAAGGCGGATCTTGGATTAATTAGCAGACGCGGAAAAAAGAAAACAAATAAACAAAACAAGTTTTTTCGTCAACGTTTTGGAAAGTTAGTTATAAATCATTACCAAGGGGCACTTGTCGTATGAACTATTCGTATTTATAAAAAAATATGGGTTTTAGTAAACTTTTATGTAGCTATTTTATTTAAAATAATACATGTCGAATAAAAATAAGTGCAGCTTAGATTATGTTTGGTAATATCACTATTCGATCCTGATTGCGTTTTTACTGGTTAATGTGTAAAAAGTATTCAAAAGATTTTTTTTCGCATTGTCTTTACTTTTATTTCTGTCTCTTTTTTTACGTTACATACTACTGTGTCTCTGCAAAGTTATAAAACGTTTCATGTTTTACTACATTCTTTACAAATTTGGAAGTTGACAAATCTAAAACCGTCGCTTGTTTATTGTGGTTTATGACGATTTTTCTTCAATGTTTTTAACAATGTCATTTATATCTTCTTGCAATTGAATCTCTATTTGGCACGCTTTTGCAGAGGTCTCAAAATCTACATGTTTTTCAGTACTTTTGTTAAGCTTCTAAACTTCAATCATCATTTGAACATCCGAAGCTTCTTTTAAGATTGTAGCTTTTTTTTTTTTTATTTTCGACTTTCTGAATAGTTAACTCGAGTTTTCTCTTTTCACTTAGAATGTTTCAGTATATTCGTTTGTCCTTTGCGCCAATGTTTTCCAAAAAGAATCAAATTTCTCCATTTCTGAATCATTTTTTTTTATTGATCTGCAAGAAGGTGTGTTCTTTTTAATAAGGCGTCATCAGGCATGTTCGCTTTTTTCATGACGTCACAATAGGAAATTCAGAGGAAAACAAGAAAACTCGACGTCAAAATTGAATTTTGACCAATGAAGAACTGTGCAGTTGGCCCACTTCTATGACGGACGGGCAAGTTGAACTTGATAACACTGAAAGAAGATGGGGAAATTAGGGTAGAGACATTTACTTGTTATAGTAACCTACGGATCATTTTAAGATTTATTGCGCGTGCAATGTAGAAAGCATGGAAAACTCGCCATGTATGGCATTGCATTGGGTTAAACACCCCCTTTTCAACTGGACAACTGTCTTAATAGTTGTAAATCCCGAAAACTCAAACGGATAAATTATCATGATTAATAAATTCTCTCTGCTTACACCAGATAAGAGAAAGGTATGATTTTCATAATATACCTCCCATCGTATTGTCTAAGACAATTATGGGTGCAGTATTGTTGGAAATGATTGATTGATTGACTGATTAATAACACCATTCTCAACAATAGTGTTCTATTTCGTGACGGTCAGTTTTTTTTTGGTAAAGGAAGCCGGGGCGTCCGACAAAAAAAACCCAACCCACCGATCTTCGGTTGGAAAACCGACAATCCGGTTCAATTTGTGGGATTCGAACGACCTGAGTGTTGACAGGCTAGTGATACAGTAGTTGGACTACTCATACCACTCGGTCCTCGGATTTGAGAAGTACGGGTTATCATTTATTTTTATACTACGGTCAACACGGTAGATTCGCGCAGTCATGGTAACAATGCATGTATCAATATAAATAATAATTCCTAAGTTTTATAAATGCGTTTTAACCTAACTTTAGCTAGCCACAAAAATACGTTCAACCCACCATTTTTCTTAAAATGTCCTGTACCAAGTCAGGAAAATGGCCATGGTTATATTATTATGTTATGTTGTGTCGTTGTTCTCTTCTTATATTTGATGTGTTTCCTTCAGTTTTAGTTTGTAACCCGGATTTTTTTTTCTCAATCTATTTATGAATTTCGAACAGCGGTATACTACTGTTGCCTTTATTCATATACTAGTAAGACCCTATTAAGGGAAAAACAATAAACTGTTATATATCATTAGATTGCAGAAGTGCAATAAAAGCAATGTCCCTATTACAAGTACATGGAATTATATCACACTGACAAGTGTTGGTATGTATATGTTGTGTACAAGTTGTAATGTTGTACAAATTATAATTTGTACAGAATTTTTGTACAAGTTATCAGTGTTTTATGACCTGCTGAACAAAAATGGATGATGCAAGCACACAATCGTTTGCTCCACATATTTCTGTCAATTTTTCACAACTTCATGATACAGTCTAATACTGAGCATTGATACAAAATCATTATAAGACCTCACAAAAATGTTGTATAGATATGAATATGGTATAAGGAAAAAAATAAAAATAGAATTCGAACCATTCAGGTATCCTCATTTCCAGTTTGAAGGCAAGGGGAATAGCACTAAATGTTAGGTTGACGTATATTTCTTTGAATTTAAAACATTACACTGGTACATTTTCTAAGTTAAACCTGTATCACCTGTTGCAAGAAGGTAGGTGTCAAAAAACTTATAACTTGTACAAAAAATTATAATTTGTACAAACTTACATCTTGTACACAACATATATATATATTAAAGTACAAAATTTAAAGATTAAATGATACACGTAGAACTGTAAAAACGTTGAGAATCTATCCTTTTATCTTTGCTAACAATTTGGCTTAACGATGTTTTATTAGTACATTTTTCTTCAAATAATTTATTGAAGAATATACTTGAAAAACTAAAATGTTGCATATTTTATGCAACATACGAACGGCCAAAAGTATAAGGGTACTTTCATAAAAACAAAGATATAAATTTATAGAGGTTAGAGATTTTTCAGAAGGAAGTCATGAATCAAATAACTTGTAACCATTTTGTAAATAGTGTTACTTCAGAATTAAACGCGTTAATCTAACACCTGTTATTTATCGTTCGTTATAGTCAATATCATTGTTTACTTGGCTTTTGAAACTTCAGATAGATCATTCAACGTCTGATAGCCCAATATTGGATTTCTATTTCAAGTCGTAATAGTGTCTTATTAGTACGGCTAATAACCAAACAAATTAAATTATTAGTATTATATCTAGTAGTACGTACTGACCGATATGAGAGGGTCTGAATGGGGTGTATAGAGTAGTGAGAAAAAAGAGCAAATTATGAAGAAAAGTTGGACCAAAGAAAATAAAGAACAAAGAAATTTTTATTAAGATTGCTAAAACAAAAAGAAAGATTGGTTTGGGCAAATCACATAGATAACTAATAGAGTAAAATTGACAAAATGATTTGATAAAACACATAAAGAAAGATCCCCTCCTGACCCCCATTTTATGATAGAAACGCGATACTATTGATCAGCCAATAACTACTAATTTTATTATATTTTTTTAAAAACATAAAAATGTAATTTGAAATGTAAAATCAAATTGGAAACTTTTTTTTATAATAATTTAAAATTTTATCAAGGTTGAAATTTCGAAAAAGTACAAATCCTTATTGCAAGCAAGAACCGAAGTATATGAACTCAGATATTAAACGCAGGACTTCGGAAAAGTACGGAGAGTCGACAATCTTGCTTGTTGAAGTTGTTACAAAGCATGTGACTAAAGGGGCTACATCTATTAACAGTCCACCAGCAGTGATGTCGACCCAGTGTTATTGCATGTTAATAAAAATATAATTTTATACGTTTTTTCAGACGCGCTTTTCTGTCTTTATCTTTAACAGAAACTCTCATGCCTCAACCATTGAATTGTATATTGATCTATCACGACGGTTGCCACATGTGGAGCAGGATATGCTCACCCTTCCAGAGAACATAATATTACCCCAAGTTTTTAATGATGGTGTTCGCGTTTGCTCGGTCTTTAGTTTTCTATGTTGTGTTTTGTATACTATTGTTTTCCGTTGATTTGTTTCAGCTTTGGCTTTGTCAGTTTTTTTCGATTTATTATAATAGTTTGAATGTACCTCTTGTATCTTTCACCTCTTCTTTTTAAGCTCGTATCTGCCTTTCAACCAGACATAGATACATTATACCACATCCTGCAAGTCAAACGGACACAATTCGTTTAAGCAAGAGTTTTATTTTTGTCCAGGGGGGTTCCAACTATATGTTCCCATTCAAATGCATTGATCGTCAAGAAAAAAAGGGGGTCCAACCCCCGGATACCTCCCCCTGGACCCGCCACTGTTTTTCCTAATAATCAATTATCAATAGATTATGTATTCATATATGTAATAAAGTCAAAGGGTTCGCTATGATAAAAAATATGTAAAAATCTTCCATATATCCAGTCCTAAATGGCCGGATCGAAGCCATTTCTATCTCTAATCCACTGTTCTATTGTACTTGGATAAATAATTTTGAAATGTATCAACAATCTGTATCAAATTTAGAAAATATAAAAGACTTGATTGATTAATTTAATGAGATCCATGCACTTACAATTAAAATTTAATTTGAAAAAATATTTCACCTAACAAAGTAATGTGAGTCACAAGATGGGAAATTAGTTTTTAAAAAAGTCACTTGAAGTCGAAAAAAATTCAATACAATGTGTATTTTTCGGTTAAAATAAACAGATCTTGTTCAAGTGAATTCGAAAGTTGTTCAAAATAATTATTTTACATTGAAAAGGATGAAAGACACCATTTATTTACATTAAACTTTAAAAGAACTTCTGACTAAATATTTAGAATATCTTTTCTATTGGAGTTTTTATAAAACGACAAACAATTTGATAATTAATTCAATAGGTAGGATGGTAATAGGCTCCAATTAGTACATTAAATCTTTGTCTGTCTAATCGTTCATTTTGAGAGCTCTTGACCTTAGTTCAACTTGGTAAAAAAACGCCAAGAAGATTTTGCACATGATCAAATTTCCTGTCCCATTGATGTTACATTAAGATTGTTCACACTGAGTAAATCTACTTGGGCATGTGTAAAAGTGTAAAAACTGAATATGAAATACCGTTTCAATAGGTATCGTACAGTTTGACCACTTTCACTTGTATCATCCGTGCAGTGATTTGTTTAATGAAAAAAATATCATTCAGTTGATATTAATAACCTTCAAAATGATAACAATATTAATAAACTCTATAATTAATTTGCGTTTGAAGCGTTGTTATGAAGTCAGGAACGCTGTAAACCAAACATTTGATAGACAATGATGAAGACCTAAATACTTGGATAGTTACATTTTATGTATATATGACGAAAAATGACATTATACAATTTATAAACAACTTTGTCTTTAGGGATTTGGAACCTTATTTTTAATTGAGAAACAGAACTGAGGAGAAAATAACCGATAGACAATTTAGGATATATCGTCTGCTGTTAAAGTTTAAGGCAATGTTAATAATAAAAAACGTTGTTCATGCACACAAAACATTTGCACAGTAAGCCATAAGTTCCCGGGATAACATCAGTCAAAGTTGAGAACATACTTCTACTAATATAAATTTTTATTCAGGGGTCAGTTGAAGCACGCCTCCGCCTGCCGGAGTTTCTCGCTGCATTGAAGACCAATTGGTGGCCTTCGGCTGTTGTCTGCTCTTTGGCACATACCCCATTTCCATTCTTAATTTCATTTTAGATATTAACAATTTAAAAAAATTAAAGGCAGACGTAAACCAACTACCCAACTAATTAATATTTTTTTCTTTAAAGAGAAGATAAGACACTTAATAACGTAACAACGCTAAATTGATTAACACTTGCAATAGCAGTCAACCAAAACTTGACGGCAGTGGCTGAAATTCTACAAATATCATCTTTTCTAAAAAAAAAATCAAAGTGTAGTCGTAAAAAAGATGTACTCAAAGTGTATTTGACATCTTACATACTGTAGACAGAAATGTACACTGTCGTAAAAGGCAACGATTTTACGATAGCTAAGACCTATGTTTGTGTATAGATAACTAAATATTTGCCAGACAAACAATGCGATTAGTTGACAAATATCTGAGGACATCCCATTTAAAAGTAGAATCATCAGCATAACAATTGTTTGAAGTTTATCTAAAGTTTACACTTACGGTTAATACCTTCACCAAATTTATATACAAGCAAATCAAGGGACGACAATTGTGGTCTCGGACCACGTGTTACATTTATATACAAGTACGGGTTTCATCAATTTTATACCCATCTTACGTGTAGTCGTTAAATTTATATTCAAGTACGGGTTTCATCAATTTTATACCCATCTTACGTGTAGTCGTTAAATTTATATACAAGTACGGGTTTCATCAATTTTATACCCATCTTACGTGTAGTCGTTAAATTTATATACAAGTACGGGTTTCTCAAATTTTATACCCATCCTACGTGTACGTGTTAAATTTATATACAAGTACGGGTTTCATCAATTTTATACCCATCTTACGTGTAGTCGTTAAATTTATATACAAGTACGGGTTTCATCAATTTTATACCCATCTTACGTGTAGTCGTTAAATTTATGTACAAGTACGGGTTTCATCAATTTTATACCCATCTTACGTGTGGTCGTTAAATTTATATACAAGTACTGGTTTCATCAATTTTAAACCCATCTTACGTGTAGTCGTTAAATTTATATTCAATTACGGGTTTCTCAAATTTTATACCCATCCTACGTGTACGTGTTACATTTATATACAAATACGGGTTTCACCAATTTTATACCCATCTTACGTGTACGTGTTAAATTTATATACAAGTACGGGTTTCTCAATTTTATACCCATCTTACGTGTACGTGTTACATTTATATACAAGTACGGGTTTCATCAATTTTATACCCATCTTACATGTACGTGTACGTGGTCCGAGACCACAATTATTTCGTAGTGCATTTCTTTTATAACATAAATGAAAATGAAAAAAATCCCACATGCGCTTTCTCAAAGAAACTTTTACAGTGTGTTGTACTACTTTTGGGACAAATTATATCAAAATTATAGAAAACTTCATCGGCTCTTACTCAAAATATGGACAATTTTATGTTTAGGGCGGCTTGAAATCTTTTGACAGCTTCCGAAGTGCTAATTTTAAACCTTTTCCAGCTGGACTAAATCACTATTTTCCTTTAAAATTCTGGACCCAATTTTTTTTACAGCGTAATTTCACCCCACCCCCCCCCCCCCCCCCCCTACTTGCAATTTGAGGCATTAAACATGGAGAAATAAATTTGGAAGGGGTATAAAAAATTAATGGCAAGTAACCCACTGTCAACACTAGGGACTATATTTGTGAACAACGAAAATCAAGGGACGACAATTGTGGTCTCGGTCCACGTGTTACATTTATATACATGTACGGGTTTCATTAATTTTATACCAATCTTACGTGTACATGTACGTGTTACAATTATATGCAAGTACGGGTTTCACCAATTTTATACCCATCTTACGTGTACGTGTAAAATTTATGCACAAGTACGGGTTTCACCAATGTTAATATACCCATCTTACGTGTTTTATACTAATAAATAGTTTCGGCTAGAATGATATCATATAGTCCAGGATTAAATAAGAAACTAAATTGAACTTCAAAGGAGTAGGTTCAGTAAGACCCCTTTTTGGCCCCAAAATATAGCAGTTTTACAAAATTGTTAAAATGTAAACCTTTAGTTATTTATTGGACAGTAGAATGCTTCTGGTACATATATATGGGCTGATTTTGACAATACAATTCACATATATCCGGTACTAGCACCATTAAGTCATGCTATATTACTGAAATCCTCATAATTCTAGCATTTTAGTTAAATTTTAGACGGTTTTTGTGTAATACGAAAGTGGCTGCATTCGTGTTCATCCTTAATATTGAAATGCAAGTTGTATTTTATGATTAATACATAACTTATATAAAGGTTGAGAATGAACACGGATGCGGCCACTTTCATTTTTACCAAAAACCATCTGAAAAGTGACATTTTTCGGCATATTAGGTAGATTTTTCATATTTGAGCTTGAATCGGATCGTTTTTAATGACTAAATCTGTTAAAATCATTCTCATAAACTAATTAATTCAAATAAAATAGACACTTAAGTGTTTAAAAAGTGGTCAAAATTTTTCGTCAGATGAACCTGAAATTTGAGGCCAAAATCGGTCCTTACCGGACCTACTCCTTTGTCGTATTTATAGTGCTCTTTACAGATGACTAAGCGGTATGGGTTTTGCTCATTGTTGAAGTTTGTATGGCGAGGTAAAGTTAGTACTTACATACACATCATTTGGACTGTAGTGGAAAGTTGCATTTTTTGGCAATCATACCACATATCCTTATTTTTATATTTAGGGATTTTATAAATTCTATATATATTCTTATCTTATTTATCTGAAGATTTGTCCCTTTTTGGACTATCCTGATCAGTATTGTACTTTTGATTACCACCACTTACATGCCTTTATAAGACAATCCAATCGTATCCTTCTAATCCCCACCAAAACGATATTGCACGAATGAAAATAATTGTGTGTCTACTTGGGGAAATTTTACTAAACCACTGTGTGCATGTATACGTTTAAAATCGGGGTTTGCATTTTTCTATATAAATTTGAAAACGTACATGCAGCTTGTAATTCTTGACTACCTTAATGTATTTAACTTATGTGGGTGTCCCAACTTTTAGTTCTGGCCGTTTCTAATGTAAACCCAGAAAATAAGCATAGAACCCAACACAATTATGCTATATATCGCTTAAAGACATCATTTGATATTTATAATTGCATAGCTCACCAATTCATAACCGATATATTTGTTAATAGGCGACTCTTACTTTCGTGTATTTTCCCATACATTTGCGATTCAAAAATGCTTATGGTATCATGTCACATTAAAAAAAATCGAAATTCGTATATGGCAGTAGTTTTTTAGTTTGCGACCAACCAAAAAGAGCTTTAAAGAGATTTTATTCACCGTAACTGTCTGACAAATATATAATCGCTTCCTATTTAATATTGAACATCTTGTCAATAATTATAAATTAGAAACAAAAGTGGTGAATGAAATGATGTTAATTTGATCTTTCAACGTTCTTTTTAAACACGCTGTATATTATAAGAATATGAGTTGACAGCACCAGCTATATCCACTATGTTCACTTTACCATCCATATAAAACAAGATAAATAACAAATAAGGACTAAAGAATGTTCCTTCTTGAAGAACTTTCGCTTTCAAAACAACAATTTGACAATTGAAACATTTCATAATATCGAAAAATAAATACGAAAGAAAAAAATAATTAAAAATTCGTAACCTTTGATGTGGTTTCGGTCTGTTTCGGAATACATTGAAGAATTGTTGAAAGGAAATCCCTTTTACACGATTCTTACGCACTTCATTTGTGTACGTAAAACATCATTAATTTCTTAATTAGCGGAACGTATTTTTCTATATATTAAAGAGATATCCCAACCACAAGTAAATCAATTATATCTTTTAACAATCTGTAAACCATGTAATAAAAAGTAATCTCCCGCATAAGAAATCACTAGATAAGTGATTATACCCTCTTTATTGCTGTCAACCTGTTGTACCCGTCGTTTTGGTAGGCGCCATGATGAGCTGTGAATAAAGGGAGCAGTGGGCTGAAAGGAGAAATTCGGTTATAGGAGAGTTCAAAGCCACCTATAATGATGAAAAAAAATGTAACGAAATTGATTGTATCAATGCGGAAAAGCAACTTCTTGAACATTTTGATCTATTAACAAAAAAGAAAGAAAGAAAATAGACGGATATATGGTACCTTCCTTTTTATATCTTGAAAAGAACCTTTTTTATTCTTCTGATTGATGTGTTCTTCGGCTTTAGATATGAAATATCAATGAAAGTACTTGAATTTATTTCCCTACATATTATACGTTGTATTTTCGCCCCCTGGAAATATCAATGATAGTACTTTTATTTCTGTAAATATTATAGGTAGTCATATTTTCGCGACTTGTTCTTACAATAAGTTTGAACGATTTTTTTCAATTGTACATACCCTTTATTGCTATAAGATTTTTTATTTCGACGAAGTTAACCAGTTTCATTCGAAATAAAACTCGTCCAATCGTTCCTTTTACTTAAGAAGCTACGAAAACAATATTGCAATAACTTCAATAGTATTTTTAAACACGGTGTTGCAAGTTGAAGTCTTGAAATTAGATATGTTCTATTCCAGGGCATATTTTTTTTAGATAACTAGTATTTACAATTTGTCCTGTTATGTTATAAAAGGGGGAAACATTGCGGCCAAGAGGATGCCAGGTTCTCTGGTCTAAACCCAAATTTAATCAATACACAGAAATGCTTTTATTTTATAACTTTCAGCGTTCGCTTTAACCTAATTCAGAAAAGTTCGTTCTTCATTTCAAAATCCAGGGTATGCCAATGGAAAGCAGCTTAAGATTAATGCGACAATAGTCTGAAAACTGAGTTACTATCTGCATTCATATGGCTAAATTGTTGCCTTTTCAGGGATATTCACATCACATTTAGATGTTATAGACTACATTCAAGCTGTTAGCATCTCAAGCTTTCGCTTACCATAATGTTTGATACGATAACTTGTAATTGAAAACGAATAATTTTATTTAAATGTAGCTTAAATTAGCATACATATAACAAAATTCTGAAGAAATATCTGTGCAAGTACATTTTATTCACATTTTGGTAAAACCGAGCAACATGAAAAAATATTACAGGTACAAATTATAGGTGTTTGTAGTAAACTGTTTTAAAGTAATTATTCATACATTTCGATAAAACTTAAGCTTACAGCACATAAGCAAATTTATGTAGAAAAAGTACAATAAAACTATAAAATTAACATTTTTATTGACATTTTTTAAAGATATATTCGTTAATACATAATGAAGATATGAAATTGCATATACTACAAAATAAATATTTATGAAATAAAAAGTTTATTAAATGAAGAAATAACCTATATTGTCAATGTAATGAATGAAACACTATACCAGGTAAAAACAAACAAAAACGCAAAAACAATAAAATTGACATTATGAAATTATATAACAATGAAATAAACATATTACTATTCCCACAGGTGAAGATAATATTTTCAATTTTCTATTTCACGTTCTAGTACTTTTCAAATTATTTTCGTATCATTCAATCATCTTATTAATCTTATAACCACCCCTTTTTAGCTGTATCATACTATTTATCATTTAAATCTATCCTAGTTATACGGTATTTTATAGTACATAAAACGTCGCCTTTAGATGTTTGAGACGTTGATATCAATAGTTTTGTTCTAATTGTATGTTTTTCTTTGGTCAATTTCTAAATCAATGTGTTTTAAAAGAACCATGACGGAAGCAATAGATTCACACCCCTTTTCTACACCTGATTTGTATGAGAACAAAAGGGTGGGAGGTAGTCTATGTTACTCATCCGTGTGAAAGATTATCATATAGTGACAAAATACCAGTGAACACACGTACTTAGTGAATGATCCATAATCAAACAGCAATATCTAAATGATAAGCTCCGGAGACTAGGTCGGAATATTTAAATAATTTCCGGATTTCATACTGTATCAATCGGATCAAATTTGGTTACAAACTGTCAATCTCGTTCTAGATAACACGAGATAGTGAAATAGTTTTAGCGAGTTTTACTTAACGTTGATACTTAAAAACTGTTCTTCTGTAAGGAAGTACACAAATTAAAGTGAAATTTTATTCATTAGAAATAAGTAAGTATTAAAATTAGTATTATTGTTTATGGGTTTTTATTTACTCTTTATAATATGAATAATGATTTATTTGATATATGTGATACAGTTGTAAGAAAAACTCTTTTTACGCATGTAAATAGGATAGCGCGTAAAATAATTCTTTCTTTATTGATGAAATCATTAAATTAACCGCTAAATGATCTAATTTTATTGTTTATAAATCAACACTGATGTAAAATAACGATACTTAAAGAAACATTTTCACAACTATTGATAAAATTTAACGAGATAATCAAATACAAAAATGTAGACTCGTTTTTCTTTTTTTCTATTAAATTCTTTTTTAAATGTTTCAGCTATTTGTATCTTTATTATGCATATGAAGATAGATAAGTATTTGATGCATATCATGAAACAAATTTACATGCACGAGGGCTATTAAACTGAAATTATTACAATCTTCAAACGTCGACATATTTTGTTTGCTCTAAATATGTTTTATAGCAGTATGGGTTGATCGTTAGCATAGAGTGCAAATAGCTAACGTTAAGAAGGGAGATAAACAAGTGCTTAATTAATACATGTGAAAATCATAGGCATTTTATTTGTTTTTCATCAGAGTATATATTAATTAAATGTAGGGTTTCATAACTGTATATTAATTAAGCGTAGTAATTAGTATACCTACACAACGCTTTCATGACTTTCTGAGTCAATCGAATATATTTTTTTTACTAAGAGGAAAAAACCAAGGTTCATCCTCGTTTTGGGGGTGTTCAAACGAAAGGGGCCTTGCATCTATATTAATGGTGATCAAAACGATTTCTAATGTACATATGCACTCTTATATCACTTAAGATCATTAAATGAAAAGATAAAAAGTAAAATCACAAAAATACTGAACTTAGAGGAAAATCAATTCGGAAAGTCCATAATCACATAAAGGTATTTTTGAGGAACAAGTGTCAAAAATGTTAAGGGAGCTACCATTTGATTTTTATGGGGGGCTAGGATGAAAAATTTTGTCCTGCTTTTTTTTTAGTTGTAATCTCTGTCCTGCCTTTTTATTTTTTACTCTATTCGGTCCTGCCTTTTTTTTACTAGTTTATCCTGACTTTTTTTTACACAAATTGTCATCCTGCCTTTTTTTTTTAACAAGTTTCTCATCCTGCCTTTTTTTTACTCAAAACTCCTGTCCTGCCTATTTTTTTCAAATTTTATCCTAGCCCCCCCCTAAAAATCAAATGGTAGCTCCCTAAGGGAATGGCTAGTTTCTTTATTGGTCAATTTTTTCCGATCAAAACGTCGGTTTTTAAATAGAATATGTCAACATTGTTAGGATATTGTATTCTATATTTTAACGATTATCTCATATTTTGTAGAAACTAAACCAACAGATATAAATGTTACTGTGAATCTAAAAAGTGCATTGAAAAACAAACGGATAATGGAAAGTTCAATGGAAACAAAACAAGACGCTGGTTTTATGAATGACAGTGAAATCGACAGTTGTCAAACTTGTAATTATAAAAGGAGAAAGTGTTGTAAAATATGGAACTTCCGTTTAACAAGAAACAATGTTAAAACATATTATTCCAATTATTCAACGACGATCAACACAATACTGTTTATATTTTTATTTTGTTTATCTCATGTGAGGTAAGTACATTTACATATATTTGATTTACTCTTATTGTTTAATTGACGTGTAAAGTGGTTTTTGGTGTCTGTTCGTTTTTATAAGCTGACACAACTTCATTTCTCTTTCTGGTAACTCTTCATACTTTGTCATTTCTGGACTTTGGTGACACTTTAAGGAAAAAAAACTGTTCCTAGCAAGAACCTTTGCTACTTCGTTGACAACAGTTATACCATGACAATCAATCCCCCTAACCATAACTACTCCTTCTGCAGCTACACCTATACCATTGAACCTGTTACACCACCACCACCACCACTACCATCACGAAAAAAACCAACAACAATAACACAAAACAACAACAACAATAACATAAAACAACAACACAAACAATAACACAACAACAAAAACTAAAACACAACAACAACAACAAAACAAACCAACAATGTCGAGCGATAATATGCTAGTATTTTCCCTCAGAATCCACCCCACCACCAGTAAATTCTTCCATTTCCTTATACTTCTTCTATATTTAACAATTCCTGATACAGTCACAGTAGTATATGAAGGTCACGATTGGGGTAGGAGAACACTGACCTTTTAAGAGATTTCACCTTTGAATTAATGTTAAAATGCATAGGCAAAACTTTAGTGGGACAAGAAGAGGTTGACTCCAAAACGACAGCTATTGGGTGAACTTTTTATAACAGGTTTGACCATGATAGCAGTTTGACCTTGACCTTTATAGCAGGTTTGACCTTAACCGTTATAACAGGTTTGACTGTACTGATTTTATTCTATTTTTAATTAAAGGTTCTAATATTTAGATACACTTTCACAACTACTTATGCTCAAGTATGCCCAAAAATTATAAAATCATGTATATGTTCGTAGCTATTTCTGTGCTAGTTGCATTTTCAGTTTTTGTCAGTTTAAAAGGACTTTGGACGATGACCTTTAGTTGTTAACTTTTATGTCATATGGTCTCTGGTGGAGACTTGTCTTATTAGCAGTCATATCACATCATCTTATTTTTATATCTAAATTTGAAGAATTTGTTGACGGTTTAACATTAATTTTGATAATTGCGTTTAAATTTTGACCATTTTTCTGATCAGTGAGAAAATTGGTCCACGAATCGATGATAATATAGATATAAACAAAACAAACACCAGGCAAATCATTACGCAATGAACTGAAATAAAATCTGATGATTTCATCATGATCAAGCATATTATAACGATTGGAAATTTTGTTTCAGTTCAAATTAAATTAACTTTTATAATGTAAAATTAATTAGTGAAATAAAAATTTAATAAAGTTGTGAAATGACCATGATTTGTCATATATATTATAGAAAACGTTATGATATGACATTAATTTTTATAACATAATTGATTTTACCCACCTGCAGAGGTATATTTACCTATTCGACCCAAAAGTCTTTAAAGTCTTTTGTTTTTTTTATGTACATTTCATGTAAAATGTTTGTTGAAGATTGTAACTGCCAGCGTGATGTGTTCTTGTCCTATTTCATTTAAGAATGTATGTTTCTAATTTTATAACATTTCTTAAAACAAATTGATATTATTGCTCAAATGAGTATCGTTTAAAACGATTTATAAAGTTTATGTTTCTAAATTTATACTTTGTTATACAATTTAAAAAAGAGTTAATAGGCTCACTTTTTTTCGAAAGTATATTACACCTGAAATCTTTTTTACAACATACATGATAATTTGCTATCTTTTCAAATTGATAGAACATTCGATACTTAAATGTAAATGAATGATATTGACTCCTTTCAAATGACAATTCAAATTTATATAATATCGGCAAAATATCTTTTTATATATATATCTATCGACTAAGTGGAAATATTAAAATAAAATATGTTTTTTAAAGAAATTTAAAAAAAGGTAATATTAAGCAGGTGGTTTGAAATATGAAGCTTATGTGGACGTAAATTTTGTAAAAAATCAGTATCGATTGCATACCAGGACAACCCAAGGTTACCTACATAAGACGAGTAAACTTGCCTACTCAATTAATCGCACCCGTCATGATGTACACTTTGATTAGTAAAAATTACACTCAGTATTTTAAGCGAGCTGTGTTGAAGACCCATTGGTAGCCTACGGCTGTTTTTACTCTTTGGACGGGTAATTGCGTCTTTGACACATTCCCCATTTCCATTCTCAATTTTATAAGTGATTTCAAATAGAAACAGCAGAATAAAGGAGAAGAGAGATTAGCATTAAAGAATGTTATAAAATTAACTTTTATATCTGCATTCCGTCTTTGAATATTTACCTTATCTCAGTATGTCTGCATTTTTAATTTGAAAATATGCACATCTAGAATGATAAAGTGATTTTCTTCGTAGAAGATACTACAAGGAACGCAAAGATTATCATAAGTGTCAAGTTTCCCGACCTTCAAAAAGAATAAAAAGTTTCATCAAAGTGCATAGTCATTAGACGACTGCGAAATTCGTTATGCTTTTAGTAATTAAGTAATCTTTAACAACTGAAACAGTTTTTGCAGTCTACTGGAAACTCTGTCTGTAACTGGAACTAGTAGTATCATTAGAGCAAGGCCATGATAGTTTTTCAATTGTTTTGCGTAAACACAAATTTTCGAAACATACGAGCTAGTCAGGAGGAAAATACACTAGTTAACAAGGTGTTCAATTTTTTAATATCAAAAACTTGTCTATCTAGAATGCACATGGCTTATTTAGCAAGCATCTCGTCAGTATGTTGTTTTTATGGATTAGTAGAGTGGAAGCAGTATGCAAAGTAGAGAGGGGGTTGCAGACTTCTGAAAGTGAAAAGCGATAGAAATGGAAAGAAAAAGCATTTGAAGTCTAATAGGCTAAAAGTTGTCTTCTTTCACTTACATTTTTATTATTTTTCTCCAAAGAATGTGCTCTGGGAATACCCCCCCCCCCCCCACACACGCCCCTCTTTTTTCACACGGCTCATACGAGACTGTAAGGACATAAATATGCTTAAAGTAAAAAATATCTTAAACATTTTCAATCTTGATTTTCTCAAATATTAAAGCATTTGATTTTTCCTCAATATTAAAAAAAAAAAAACTACCAGCAAGTTCTCAGGAAACAACGAAAGAACGTCTTTGGCCTAAATTTATTTAAAATGCAAAGGACTTCAAAGTTAGGAGGCGACTAATACTGTCTATGAGATGAACATCAACTTGAAGACGATTATCCGGTTCACGACTATCTAATGGCGCGTGTACATTTTAGGACACTATCCTTATTTTGTTGTCTCACTGAACAAATATAATTTACACTATTGTTTAAAATGAAGTAGTTATAAAAAGTTACACAAAACTGTGCTGTCAAGTCTTCTTACTTTAAATACAAAGACACGAGCATCTATATCTCTTTTTTCTTATATGTACTATATCCTCAATTCCCCGACATTCATCACATAAGGAACCTATTTATTATAAGTATTGTTCATTTGATCACGTCCTGGACATGCATTGAGTATGTGCCACTGGACGAAAAGCAACTAACAATGAACCAATATATTCTTTAATAATGAGGACACTATCATAACTACATGTACATATATCATCGATACAGCCAGCATGTTCCCTTTCTGTATGTACCAAAGTCGGAAAAATAAGTGGTGTTTGGGCGGTCGTTTTAACTACTGAGAATAATTTTTACTTTGTTTCTTCAATTAGTTCTATTTGAAAAAAAACTCTCATAATAATCTAAATTACCGCATTTTTATAAAATTATATAAAAGTGCAGCATACAGTATATAGATTATTGCAACAACGTCATTGTTTGAATGTATTACATCATTAATTTCTTCTGATACATTTTGATCAAATTATTAATTGGGTTTTATCTACAGAACTAATTTTATTGGCTGATTATACAAATTAATATAACTATTTCTGCAACTTTAGCATGCACCACCATGCATATTTCCACTTAAATGCATGAAATTATAAGTTTACTCAAAATCTTCTATTTTCTTTCCAAGTTTTAAAATTTTAAACATGTTTTACCATTTTACACTAAATCTCACGGGAATCACGGTATATTAAACAATCAGATACGGAAGTCACATGATATAGTCTCGCACATAATAGAAAAACAATTTATGGTTTACGGGTTGTGACCAGGGTCTAAGGCGAGAGAACCTTTATTACACTGTATTACACGGTCCAAATGATTAAATACAATTTAAAAACTTTTTGTGATTTTGTCAATCAGCTTTATTTAATTTAATCAAAATACGAAAATAATGATAGAAATTCTATAGCTCTTTACGAAATGGGATACCATTAAAAAGTTTCTTGGGTGATCTAAATGTTAGAACGACAAAATGAAAAAAAAAAAAAAAAATAACATTAAACCTAGAAAATCCCTAAAGGTGTTTGTAGATATCTTTGTAGACTTTAAAAAGCCCAGTCAGTGTTTGTACATTTTTGTAATTTGTTTTTATTATAAAATTTTCTGTTATCGTGTAGGTGAAACCACAAACAAACTGTAATAACAGAATTTGTTGACAATAATATAACAATTATATGTACATGTATGATGTACAAAGCGATCGAATTTTATTAAATGATCTCAATACTTGTGATAATGTTTTTATACGAAACACGTTTTTGTAAACAGAAAAATTTCAATGTGTTTCTTTATGTAAACTGTCAAAACAAGGAGTTGGACAAGAAATAGAAGGTCAAGACATTTTTACCATCCCAAATTTTAACAACAAGGTGTTAAGGATTCATACAAATTAGTAATTTAAGCTTTGATATACCCTCAATACTGTCTGTAGGCAACCATTCTGGTCCATTTAACCTGTTCAGCCTGTTCTGATCTCTCCTTGATCATAAACGGTACGGCATACGATTGGCCCACTAATTGAACAGTTGTAGTTTGGAACTGTATTTGTATATAAAAAAATTACATGTATGCCAAAGAGACAGCAACCAAGCAACACAAAAAACCAAACGACATCTAGAAGAACCTACGTTTACTTGATTTTTGAAAATAGAATAAAACATGGTTTTTCTTCTTATATAAGAAAGATAATCACGTGTTTTTGAAAAAAATTAAAAATAAAACAGAAATTTAACATTTGTGTTCTACTTGTATCAGAAAGGTTGTCACATCCATGTGTTTTCCGGTGCTGAAATTCATGTGTTATTTGCCACTGGACAATAAAAACTTATCCATTCATTCATGTTTATTTGTATATGTTTACACGTTTGCAGTTGTTCTATTTCTGTGTTTTTATTTCAGGGGTATGAGCAATGACATATTACGTTTAAATTTACCGCCAAAAGAACCGGTGATAGACCCAAATACTGTCTGTAAAAATTATCCGGACTTGTCTCCTGAACAATATAATTTATGTTCTAAATACCCGGATGTGACAGCATCTGCGATTCAGGGAATACAAGTTGCAATACACGAGTGCCAATTTCAATTGCGGTATCATCGTTGGAATTGTTCAAGTTTAGAAAAGAAGAATAAAAATCCTCACGCTAGTCCATTTCTTGGAAGAGGTGAGTATATGTTTTACTTGACAGTGGCATAATCTATTTCTTAAAGGAGGTGATTAATTTTAAATACGTCATTTGCTATGTGATTTCAATTGCAATTTCTGTATGTCAGATATCAATTGCTGTAGAAACTTCAGTGTATAGGGCAGATTATTTTTGGCTTGAAATTAGGATTCAGTACAGGTTTACTGAAAACCCAAAGCTCAGGTTGTTAAACTCGAATGTCAATGTCAAGCTTACATGCAAAGAGGCGAAATATTAAAAAGTATGGCACTCCCTGACGATTGGTTGTTCTTCATATTTCCTAGCGAGGAGTCATATACGGCCATGAATATATGACAGGCGGGCGCTTTCATTTTGCAAGGGTTGAATTGATACCGGTTTCCGATTCATCTATTTTAAGTAAGTTAAAAATGATTCGACAGGTTAATTCGGTAGACCGTTGGTTGGCTAATCGACGACTGTTAAACTTTCGTCCAGTAGCAAATATTTCAAACATATAAAGAGGGCATAGGTGTGATTATGTAAACAACAAAATGTATTTTCAGTGGAAAAACGAACAAAAAGGGGGACACGAAAATTGATTCACGTATATTATAAATCAAATGTATCTTGATAAATCTTGCAAGATGGTTACTGTCATAGAAAATTTCGATGGAACCATATACAATGAAGAGAACAAAACGACATTTATATAATTCATTCAATCTGTTTACTTCTTTTTTATATACATGGACTTAGGAACACATTGATTGAAAATAATTCTAGAATAGGTATTATATATACACGTCCTTTTGTTGGCACTCATACCACATCGTCTTATTTATCTTAATTTTCAAAATAGAATTTGACGAGATTAGAGTATGATAAAAGATTCTTAAAGAATTCTCCTATTCGAATATGAAGCAATCATTTTGATACAAAAAACTAAGTTTTAATTCACGATATTATAAACATAGAATCATACATCATAAATGTCAGCTTTTAATTTTCGCATACAAGTGTGAAAACATTCCCATCGCCAATTTTAAATATTTCAAATGGAAGTGTTAATTTCGACAAGTTTTATAAATCAATTACATGTACTTGTCAAATATAAACATTTAAATATATCGTCACATCACACCAAGTTTTGAAATTCAATTGAAAATTCTATTATTACACACTGCGCATCAGTTATCGTGGCTGTGACCTTCGCCAGTTGAAGGAGGGAGTTTGTAATGTCCGAGCTTAATAAAACACAGCAGATGATCAAGGATTTTGAAAAAAGGGAGGTAACATCTTTCCCAACTAAACGGGGATTTTTTTAGAGTGCAATGGCCATATCAGCACTAGGAACCTGTTCACAGTTGAGATCTATATTTCTTATGCACTACTATTTGTCTCCTCGAGAACTTGATGGCCTTTTGCTGATTTCCTCTCTTTGCCCGGGTTGTTATCTTCTTGATAAATTCCCTGTTCCCATTCTTAATTTTATATTGCAATTCATACCAAGGATTAAGGGTCATAAAGGGACCTATATTACAGACAACATCGTTAGCCAAGTGTTACGATCCACAGTGACTCCTCTCCTCCAACCCTCGGCTAGCGAAGATGTAGTATAGTGAAACCTGTTTAAACCGAACCTCTTCGGGACTTAAGATTTTGTTCGGTTTTGGTCGATGTTCGGTTTTATTAGGTTCACAATGCATACAATTTGATAAGACCGTGATTTAGAAAATGTTTGGTTTATAAAGGTTTTCGGTTTAGGCAGGATTCGGTTTAGCCAGGTTTCACTGTAGTATAGTTTGTTTCATGTTTCTAATTGTTGAACTCAGGACAGTGAACTGCAGTTTCTTATATACTAGTACGTCATTTGGTCTCTGGCGAGATTGTTTCATTGACAATCATACCACATCTCATCTGCATCATCTCATACTAAGTGTGAAAACGAACAACCGGAAATGTAAAATCTGAAAAATCAAATCGTCATTTAGTTCTTTCGGCGATATTTTGTACTTTTAACAGCTAATATTTAAGAAATATGAATATGATTTAAATAAATAAATGAATAAATTACTACATAATAAGTAAATAATAAGACCAAGTCTAAAGATGAATAGATAGATATCATAGATTTAAAACAAAATCAATCTCAGACGACGTATGTTAAAGGTGCGTGCACATTTTACATTGTAAAAAGTCAAAAGAAAAAGGGTAATCAATAAGGGAGCTACCATTTGATTTTTATGGGGGGCTAGGATGAAAAATTGTGTCCTGCATTTTTTTTTAGTTGTAATCTCTGTCCTGCCTTTTTATTTTTCACTCTAATCGGTCCTGCCTTTTTTTTTTTTAGTTTATCCTGACTTTTTTTTTTGCAAGTGTCACATCCTGCCTTTTTTTTTTACTCAAAACTCCTGTCCTGCCTATTTTTTTCAAATTTCATCCTAGCCCCCCCCCCCCCCCCCCCCATAAAAATCAATGGTAGCTCCCTTACTGTACATCAGAGATAGACAGCACCATCCTGGTCGGATTAAAAAAAATAACAAGGCATACATTACATACATAGGAGGAGGGTAAAACTCACAAAACCTGTTTAACCCCGCCGCTTTATTTTGCGAAACCCCAAGTCATTAGCCTCTGGCCTTTATTAGTCTTGTATAAATTTTAATCTAAGTTCATTTCTAAGTTTGGAGTTTATTATGGCCTCTATAATCATTGAACTAGTAGACATTTTTGTTTCGAGGCCAACTGAAGAACGCCTTCGGGTGCGGTATTTTCTCACGGTGTTGAAGACCCATGGGTGGCATTCGGTTATCTCCTCTTTGGTCGAGTGGTTGTCTCTTTGACATTTTCCCCAATTTTAACCCTCCTAGAAATAATGAAAATATTAAGACATTCAAAGCATGTACCTGACTAAGACCTTAAAAATTCTTTCTGGGAGTCGAAATTCCAAATTTCGCCGATCACTTAGTAATAATGAGTTTATTTTTTGCTTGGGTTTTAAATGGAGCATATTCGTAGAAATGATTTGATTTTAAAATAAATTGAAATAATTGTAACTCATAAAATTCCAATAAAATGTTCATAAACATATTGCTTCTTTTAATATTTTAAATAACTTAACGCTTTATCAATAATTGAAAACTATTTTTAACGAATTCCCTGTATGATAAAGTAATTAAATTCCGGATTTTCTGAATTTCCAGAAATAATTAAATTAGCTGCGAAATTCTTTAGTCTGTTTTTTTTTATGATGATCAGACACTAAACGCTTTTTATCGAGTACACGAATTTAATAAAATATGTAATTGCAAATAATGAACCATGAAATCAATCATACCAATACAAATAAGGACATGCATTATTGACAATGCAAACTTTATCTTGCAGAGTCTAAATAACGAGGATTCAAGTAACTTTATGTCACCGTACGGACTTCAACAATAAGCATAACATGTATGCCATATTACTGCTGCAAGAAGTCCCGACATGACATATGTAAACATTAAAACGAAAAATAAAAATCAAAGACCTGATTTTCAACATAACAGTAAACGAAAAACAAAATATGTAGTTCCAACTTTATGACCAACTTTAAGAGAAGTCCTAATTTAGGACCACTTTGTGAAACCCTTTTACGAAAAAGATATGTCGTAAGATCATCCTAAGACATGTCTTAGTCCTAAGACAGCTTCGTGAAACGGTGTCCAGGCTTCTAACTTGGGAGAGGCATGATAATTGGGAACTGACTATAATATTATACCACATAAATGTTGTTTCAAATGTATAAGTTGCTGTATTGCAAGAGAAAAACTAATCGGTGTTTAAAGCGGTATACCGTTTACGAGTTTTTAATTGATGGATTGATTTCTATTTGCTTAGCGTCCTAAAGATGTCTGGATCTGCAATTCTTACATGCATAAACAAACCTTAAGAAAACGCCCTATATACCCTTCATTTGTTTCAGACCGTATGTTGACCTATAATATATGATTATGTGTGTGTTTGGTTGGTGTGTCATATAGATGTATATTTATTATACCATCTCCTTTAGTACAGACTTAGTTTTCTAAATTGAATTGATTCATTATTTTCATTTTGGGGCTTTTTAGATCTGACTATACGGTATGAGTTTTTCTCGTTTTTCAAGGCCGTATTATATATACAGTAATGCTTCTATCTATATTTACTTTGTATATATTATACATTTGTATAAGTTCAAATATCTTGAAATCATATAGTTTAATATATACATGTAAGATAATTTCTATACTCATCTGTCATCTGTAATTATAATAAACTATGTATATAATTGATGCTCCTGTAGCGCAGTTACTGCGTCTGAGTTCGAGTAAGAAAGTTTGAAGTTTGAAGTATGGTTGACTATAATTGCTTACGTCCACTTCATTTGAACTTTGGAAGATACATTATAACTTGTCTCAATGTCGATCTTACCACATCTCCTTATTTTTGTATTGAAAATAGAAACTGAATGATTTTTTAAAGTCGCAGCATGTATTTTCTACAACATGGCAAACATGTCGTTTGTTTGTTTTTTCGTCTCATTAACATACGGGCTCTTATCTCTTTTGATGTAAATATTGACAAACATTACAGGGGGTAAAAATGTAGTACAAAATGTTATTTAAGTTTAAAATATAAAATTTAAGGTATGTTTAAGGTCATATGAATACAAAGTCGCTCATTTATAGAAATTGGATGAGTACTTTTACAGATGTTAAAAAAACGACATTAGATAAACTTTTCTCAGGAATTATAATTGGGGTTTCGAATTTGCATTTTTCTTCCATTTAATTAAATACGAAAGAAAATCAGGGAACATTAACTTCACCAGTTGAAATGGACACCCGATGTCTTTTTCACTTACATTGGTTTTCGATCAAGATTTGGGGGACGTTAAGGGTTATCCTGTTTGCAATTAGCTAAATGCCAAATAAGTAATACAACCTGACCTTAACAGAGTAAGATATAAAGGGTAGAAGAAGGCACATTTCACTTTAATTACGTCATACATTTAACAAATATGTAAGAAAAGTTTTAAATGACCTCTTCCGAACCTCTTCAGATCACTTGTTAAATGATTAGCTTGTTAATAGGGTTGAAGTTTAACAAAACCATTTGGGTATCAACTTAGCATGAAAGATAGTTAAATATATGTTTACCTTCAACTATATTCTGATACCTGTCGAGATGCCTTTGATCTTTTGTCGATACAGGTAACAAAACTTAAAATCAATTAAATCAAGAACCGCAACTATGCAAGAGATATTTTGAATGAAATTGTACGAATGATTAAATGAACAATTTACGCTTTAAACATCTATTTGTGTTATTTACTTTCTTCTTTCTATTCAATTACATTTCTATTACTTGTGAGGGCCCTCATGGGGTTTTTGATTATGTGATTACTTGGCCGTTTTTTTAATGATTATTTGATTATTAAGCCAAATATTTCATGATTATTTGATTACCTAGGACTGTATTTTTAGTTTATGATTATTTGATTACTAAAGATAAGCAAATATTTAATGATTATGTGATTATATTGGCAAAAAAATGGTGATTATGTGATTACTAGGACCCCCCCATGAGGGGCCTCTTTAATTTACACCATGACATAGGTACGTCGTGTAAAGTTTTTTTTAATTATTGGTTAATGTTTAAACTAATAATTCACACGTGGGTTATACATACAAATTGTTGAAATTGAGAAGTTAGTATTTGTTACAAAGAAACTAATGATTCATTTGAGAAAATAAGGATACAATTAGAAATAAATTAACTGAGAATAACCGCCCACTTTGGTTATACCTATGGGTACTTGAGTAAACTTTGATTCAATGACAAACAATTTTAAGGGAAAAACAGAAAACCGCACTGTGGTTTTGCGTCCTAACACTTTTTTTGCGTAGTTAATGTTAACATCATTAAAGATTTTACGTTTGATTGTGGACTTTTCGTTTAACATCTTTAAAGAATTTATTATGTTTATTCTTAAATTTCAAACCATCATTTTAGCTGTGGTTTGATCGATAATTTGATTTTTATGTTGATAATACTAAAAAATATATATTTTATAACGGTATAGAATTTAAAATAAAAGTACATAGTTTCTTAGCGTAAAATAACTACATGTATTATCAATAAAAACATATAGTATTAAATATTGATCCTTGTTAAAATACAATCGAATTATATTAAGATCCTCAACAATTTACCTGCAATGGTAAAATGGTCATTTTTCTTTCCATTATTATGTATGTATTTACATGTGTTTGCTACAATTGCTGGACAATAGAGAAATGCTACTATTCAAAGGTCGGGGAGAAATAAATTAATTGAAAAACCAAGTATTACAGTTACATCCGAAATTAACTATAGATGGATTGGCGAGACTGGCGATACTAACGAGACTGCTTTGAAAGTCACTATTTAAAATTTTATACCTGCATCGCATCACTCAAGAAATCTTGTCCTCGTATATATGTACGAAAAAGTTAGCTGGATAGATAGCCTTTATTGATTCTCCAGGTCTACTTTTGTGAAGACGAATATACAAAATCATTTCGTAGTTTGGATTTCAACTTTGTCAATGGAAAATTTATTTAAACTTTTACAAACGTATAGTTACAATTCTGATTCATGTCTTAACTGAATGAAAATCGAATAAACAATAGAAAATCAATTGATGAAATATTTGGTCTCCACATGTCTTCCCATATCAATGAACTGTATTCATTTAGAGACAATTTACGAGCCATTCAGTGATTACGATCATCGTTTCTGCGGGACTACATATTGGATTACTTCCGTTTGTGGTCGTCATTTTCGCATCATCGTTATCAATATTGGCTCATATTCTAATAAAACTTTGATCTACGACGCAGAAAGTTACAAAACTATCTAGGGTTTGTTTGACGAAAATTTAGAGTTATCATTTAGACAGATCGTGGAATTTAAACTTGACCTTGGTAACCGAAGATGACCTTTTATTCAAATAATTTTCATCCTTCATTAGAAACGAACTTTGGGAAGAGATGCACCTTATAAGATAATGAGATTTGTCATTTGGATTAAGCGACGACCACAATAAATTTTAGACTCCATTTATAGTTTTTTATAACTTATGTGGCCCTTTAACATGTTAATTGAATTGAACTATCTGTTTACATGTACAAAATTAAAGTAATTTGAAATCAAAACTGTATAAGACATCGAACGAAAACACCAACTCCTGTATTTTCTGAACAAATTTGAAATTTAATCCATAGTATTTTATAACGTATGTGGCCCTACGGGCCTTTAACATGTTAATTGAATTTGATTCTATATATCTGTTTAGAAGACTTGTATAGAGAAAAATATAAAACACCAACTATATGCAATAAATTATATATTTTTCTACTAGAAAATGATAAAAGAATAAAATTTCAACTTAATCATCATGTTAAAAAAATCGAGTCACATCATTTTTATTATGACAAAAAGCTTCTTTAAAAGAAAGCAATACGTGCAATCGAAACCGCTAAAAACGTCAAACGTAGTCGTAAGGACCAATATTCTGTCGTTTTGCGTCGTAAGCTACAGTTAACTCATGGAAAAATGTGTCTAGCTACACTTTACAAAAAGTTTGACAAAACTCTACCAAACTGATACAAATTCTGATACAGAAGACGAAGGTGTGCGCTTGCTATTTTTATTATTGATCTTAATAATGTTTTTGAGGTTTCTCATACTTAAACACAAGACTTCATCATTGCTGTTGAATTTCATTTGGATACAGCAGACGACAGGTATCTTATAATTTTTCGCCACAAAAAGCCAAAATGCCATTAGATATAATTTAACTATTTTGAAGAATGTCACAAAGGGATTGATAACCTTGTCGAGTGAGACATACGCATTTGGAAGTTTTTGCTCAATACTTTAATGAGGTCTTTTAAAAAACATGTCCCCTATTAAGGTGGTAGACCTAGGTTAAGGGAAATAACTCTTAAAATCATCAGTACGTTTGTGTCAACCATTTTCAAAAACATATTCTAAGCTTCTAGGTTACATAGATTATTTTCAATCTGTTTCAGGTAAATGCTTAAAATACATTGGTGAACTTGACTTATACAAACGCTTGACTGATTTAAAGAGTTATCTCCCTTAACCTAGGTCTACCTCCTTAAATAATTCATTTTTTTTAAGGATATAGAGAGACAGCTTTTGCGTATGCAGTATCAGCAGCAGGAGTCGTTCACCAAGTGGCAGTAGCCTGCAGTTTGGGTAAATTAAAATCATGCGGATGTGACGTCAGTCAGCAGGGTAAAATGAAAAACAAATGGGAGTGGGGAGGATGCAGTCATAATATAGCCTTTGGAGAAGATTATTCGAGAAAGTTTTTAGATTCTAAAGAAAGAAAAGCGAAAGATATTCATGCAAAAATTAATATCCATAATAACAGAGCTGGAAGACTGGTAAGTAAAAAAGTAGTGGAAAAACACCCGAATTAGTTTCGTATCTTTTGAAGTAATTTTGATTGATTTATAAGTTGATTTTTGTTTGCTCAACATCCAGCAGCAAATATTTCATGCATTTGTAGGACGAAGAAACTTTGCAATAAATCCAGTATATAAGATCTACAAAGAAGTTATATTGAAATTGAGGGCGAAATTTTCGAGGTCCACTGGAAAAGATGGTTTGTTGGCTATGAAGACCTTTTGCCTGAAACTGGCAAAAAAAACACCCTATGCAACCCGCTAAGAAATAAAGTGTTAAAATCATTTTCAAATTAATATACTATTCAAGAGAATTGTCAGATAAAGAAATCTACCTCTCGATGCTCTGCGGCTTGAAGTACATTTGAAAGTTGATTTAGACCATACAAGCCGCACTAGCATAAAATTGTTCGTTACCTTTTACATACCTAGTTATTCTTTCTGTTATACATCAATTATTGACGGAAATTATAATTTCCCAAGCCTTCGACCAGATCTAAATCAGGATTGTAAATGTTTATATAGAACCCAACAGCAGACGTTCCGCAACAAACAACACTCCCAATTTGTAAAGTCCAATTTTTATATTAATTGCGTACTCTATTCTGCTCTTCTGTTCAGTTGATAGATATCAATTTTGATATTTCAGGCTGTAATCAGAAATGTTCGACGAAAATGTAAATGCCACGGGATGTCAGGAAGTTGTGAAATGCAGACATGTTGGAAATCAACACCGGACTTCCGGGATGTAGGAGATAGATTAATAAAGAAGTATGAATCCGCGAGAAAGGTAAAGGTAAAAACATTTTTTTAAATGAATATAATCATGTTATTTTTCATCACTGTTCAAAACATACATGTACGGGTAAATTCATAGCATTGAAATATTCCACCTACACGGTTTTTACTTTTAAAAATGAAGAAACCTGTTTTGAAACCTCATACAACTTTGGAGTAAATCATGCATTTTTTTAAGTGATGGCATATATTTCTATTGCTACTTTGAAGATGCTACAAGATGGAACTTGTACTGAATAAGGCATGCTAACCACACTATCAGACAAAAACACCTTAAAAATGGTAAAATTTTCTTTTGGTGGACAGAACGACAAACCTGAAAAATTGGACGAGTGCTTTTGTTCAAAAAGGGTAAACTTGAAGTTTTTGCTTATGTAGCTGTACCAGTCGTTTGCTTATGTCGCGTTAAACTATTTGAATAAGGAGAAAAGTCAGAAATTAGGATTATGGCGACTATAATGTACAAATTATACATATTGCCTGTTACATGTACATGTATCTGTGACTCCAACATATTAGTTACATGTATGCAGTGAACTCGTATCAACCGAGTCTCTCTGTTCGGTTTTTAAGTGTTGATATTGGTTTAACACAACACAAACGTATGTCGGATAACCTTTCTTCTGAGTTACATGATATAGATGCGATTAGAATAGTTACTGAAATTTGAAATTCTCAGTTAAAGAACACCATCCGTATCAAAAATTATTACTTTATCCGTTAATGTATATAGAAAAAATATCAAGTAATTCATTAATCAACTAAAAAGAATGATTGAAAAAGCAATGTAAATAATGGTTATGAATGAATAAATTCTTAAAATAGTATTAAATTAAATACTTATAAAAAAGACCTACATGTAGCTGACGTCAAATTATACTTTGATGTTTCCAGTTTTCTTTTTCCCCCCAATACAACTCGATTATAAGCCAGTGGGCTATACACGAACATATAGCGTTTTTTGTGGAATTATTGCTTTGATTTTTCTTATGTGTTTTCATTATTTTTTTTCAGGTAAATATTTTGAATAAAGCCAAAACAAAATTCAGAAGAATTCGACGCCGAACGAAGAAATCAGATTTGATGTTTTATGAAAGATCTCCAAACTACTGTGATCCAAATCCGTTAGTAGATTCACCTGGGACATCCGGGCGATTCTGTAATAAAACAAGTTCCGGTGTGGATAATTGTGAGACTCTCTGTTGTGGACGGGGATATAACACGTTAAGAGTGAAACGTTCCGAACGATGTGATTGCAAATTTCATTGGTGTTGCTACGTTGTATGTCAAACATGTACTTATAATGAATGGGTCACAGTTTGTAAATAAATCACTTCATAAACTAAATATGTGTATACCAGTGTCCATGCTAGTGGTCAACTCTTTTTCTATGATATCAAAATCATATTTTAGAATTCAGGTGCTAACATATGACTGATCTGTTGGAGCTTGAATTATTCATAGGAAAGTGTTTCTAAAAAAAACTATTTTACTATTAAGCAATAATTTGTGACCAAAATTTACATACATGTAAGTATAGAAATGCTTATGGATGTAAAGTAAAATGACCAGTTGCATGCCGGGTTAACGCCGATCAGATTTACGGCATTTACGGAAGTAAGCGATACGGACGTTTTATGAGATTCAAAATTTAATGATAGAGTGTGACTGTGTAAATGTTGAAAAGGACATCCATTTTTGAAAGAAAAAAAAACTCTCTTTTTTAGTCTGTTGCTTTCATAAACAATTGATTATATATACACAATGACAGAAGAATTTGAATAAAATCAAATAAAAAACGGGTACAGAACTGATCAGAAACCCGTAGTCAGCCAAAAATGATTAAGTTTGTTACTTAATCAGACGATGTGAATCTCTTGACGCACCTGTTAGGTGTTAATTATATTTTAAATAGTCGTTACATTCCAAGATTGAATGAAAGATAGATAAAACATGAATAGTCTGAATTTGTATTTTGTACATTAAATATTTCATAATTTAAAAATTATCTGATATGTAAAATAAAAAAGAATGTAAAAAATGTTTCATTTGTTTACATGTTTGCGTTTTCTTTAACACAAGTTTGCCTTCCTGACATCTAAAAAATAGAACTCTGCTGAAATGTGGTTTTTATAGTTATCAAGATGTGTTATAGTGATCATTGAACCATTCAAAAGATGATGCATTGGCGTTAAACATCAAGCAGCAAACATTTCATGAATATCACGAAAAGAACATGCAATGTACTGTAATAACTATGAACCTTGCTTTATACTATGCCGATATGCCTACATATAAAAAAGAAGATACAGTATGATTGCCAATGACACAACTCCACAAGAGACTAAAATGACACCTAAATTAACAAGTATAGGTTACCCTACAGCCTTCAACAGTGAACAAAGCCCATACCGTATACTCAGCTATAAAAGACCCCGAAATGACAATGTAAAACAATTCAAACGAAAAAAACTAACGCCCTTATTTATTTTTAAAAAAATGAACGAAAAACAAATATGTAACACTTAAACAAACGACAACCACTGGATAACAGGCTCCTAGCACGTTGAAATTCAGCTCAATGTCGAGCTGAATTTCAACGTGCTAGTTGAACGGGATTGTAAAATTCTCAAGATACACGTAACAGTCAGAGGAAGACAATTAAGACACTCTCCACATACACACGAATCTGACTCCGAGTCTATATTTTTTTTCTCAAAGTCAATACATGTAATAGTAGTTGCGGAACTCAAAAAAATCACTTAACACTTAACGTTGACCAATGACTCATGAAAATTAGACCAAAGTTATGACTCGGGTGAAGCTTTTAGTAAAACAATACACCTCACAACATTCATCCGAGCTAATGAATATAAAAAAGAAGATGTGGTATGATTGCCAATGAGACAACTCTCCACAAGAGATCAAAATGACACAGAAATTAACAACCATAGGTCACCTTACGGCCTTGAATAATAAGCAAAGCCCATACCGCATAGTCAGTTATAAAAGGCCCCGAAATGACAAAATTCAAACAATTCAAACGGGAAAACTAACGGCTTAATTTATGTACAAAAAATGAATAATTATGTTACACATAAACAAACAACAATCATTGGATAACAGACTCTGGACTAGGGACAAGCACTAACATACATAATGTGGCGGGATCCCTAACATTGGACAGTGGTACATGTATAACAGTACAACATAAAAAAGAACTATAAAAATCAGTTGACAAAGGCTTAACTCATCAGATGGATACAAATAGAAATACATCGTTTAGTTTTATAGCTGAAATGAAATAACAATTAAAGATAAAAATGAATGGTATACAATCCAGCTATCAAACATTCTGAAATTTAAAGCTTCATACGATCAGTTTAACACTGGCACAACTGGATCCCCCTTAACCCTTTGCCCTCCCCCCTAAAAAGAGATGAAATAGACTCGCAATTATGCAAGGTAATAATTTTGATAAATATAGTAAATAACAAATAGTTGATTTCTAGTTATCATAATTGTCAGATGTCAAGTCATACACAGTTCTTGTTCAAATTTGACAGGAAAACAATAAACTTTATTTGTACTATTGCTAATCAGACAGCCATCCACGTCAGATCAAATAACGCAAAAGTTAGCATTTATAGATCACCGTGCGTCCTTCAATAACGAGAAAAGCCGACCGCATGTTAGCTCTTTTAAAGGCTCGGCTTGAAACATGTAAAACAGTCCAAACAAGAAAACGTGCGACTTGTATTTGTATGCAAAATAGTAGACGAAAGTATAAATATCATTTACAACAAATGACAACCACCCAATTACAGACTCTTGGTTTGTGACAGGCACATACATAATTCAGTTGGGTACTCATGTTTTGGAGCGTCCAACAAAAGACAGGTGTCAACACTCAAAACGATAACAAACTGCAGAAAACAAATAACAAAAAAATCCATTATGATATACAACAACCAAAAACGAACGCATTTTACGATCCCAACTTATGACATGCACATATATAATGTGGCAGGGTTATACAAGTTTGCGCCTTTTCCTAATCAGGGACAGTAGTGTAAAATGAAAACATTAAAATATTCTATATTTTAAAGTCATACTTTGAACTTAACTTTTGATCTCTTTACTAAATTAATTGTATGTGTACTGTACTGATTGATAATTTAGTCTGGAAAATTATGATTTCATTAGTTGTAATAGGCTTTATGTAAGTGTGAGTACTTTCAGATTACACATGTTCATTTATAGTGGATTGGGAAACAAGTTATATAAATTCCGTTTCACTGTGGTGGTGCGAGTGCTGCCTTGTACATGTAACGGCATTAGTCTGCTCTTTTTCTAAATCTACAAGTTTGTCATTTACGTGCAAGAGATTTAAATTTGCTCTCGCTTAACACAGCTCAGTCATTTATCGTCGTTCTCAAGTCCATACTCTAAAATCGTGTCAATGGAGAGCCGAACATTCAGTCCCTGGAATTTTCTCTCCCGAACGGGGTTCGAACCAGGAACTTAAAGTTTGTGTTGCGCTAACCATTAGTAACCATTACACCACGAATCTCTTAAATCAATGACATTTTAACCAATCACGATTTTTTGATATTAACTTTTTGAAAATATTACTCAGAATGCATTAGATTTTGAACAGGCGAATTCTCAATCATTATTTGTGCACATATCATCCGAACAAGTGATTTATCACTGTGTCCACTTCCTTTTTTTATTATTCATTCAGAATTTGTTCACGAGTATGCATGCATATCAACATTTTAAATTACGACTTTGTCAACATATTCATTAAACATTAAATACATTCAATTCAATAATTTACAGCTTTATTTATTTTTTCTAATACGGAAACTTTGAGTTATCCCGCTTTAATAAATTAATCATAAATTATAGTTCATTTTCATATTACTTTTAGGACATGTATGTAAAACTTGCCACTGGTTGTTCAAAACAAATCAAACCATCCATATTCATAGGTCTTGTACGGTCGGTGATTAGTTGTATATATTTCAAAAGCTATGTGCAGTACATTTGACTTGTCCAGTTTTATATGGATATTTGGCCTACCCAATAAAAGTTTATCCAGTGAAAACTAAGAAATAGGCAAATCTAAAAAGATGAATGTACAGTAATTTGTGTATTCAAGGTTAGGATGTTTTATAAATTAAGACCCACGAGGGCGACGGGAATAAAGTAATATGGTCACTTAGTTCTTCTTTCGATCTGTATTAAAAAGTAGGCTCTGCGGGATGTACAAGTACACAGCCACGCCAAGTCAGAATAGGGTGGTTGAATCAGATGACTCGTATAGAGAGAGTGGTAATATGTTGACTGTGCAATACGAACTCTTGCGACACCTCTTTAAGCGGTTCGTAGGTTGTATGTTACAAGACAAAATGTCTGTCCCTATCCAATATACCTTAATTTTTTAAGTGTCATCGATATTTCCACAACCTTCATTTCGGACGGCCCTATTTCCAGACATCTTGCGTTTATTGTTAATTCGTTTTCCGAAATAAACCTGGATAAAATACTTGCGTCTGGACGTACAACAACCAACTTTCAATCGATCTATTATTTAAGAATTGATCGATATCAATACAAATACGATAGTCATGAATATGGAAACTTCTTTTAAAACTGTGTCCAGCGCCTTTAACCACTTCGCAAAATATAGTCTTAATTTATGATAAAATAAAATTTCGTTGAGGGAACTAAATAGGTTTTTAGATGCGTAATTATAGTTTTTGTATCGTTTGCGTGACATCTATACAGAATAAAACTATGTATATCTATACGAGCTGATCTATATAGTGAAAGCCCTGCATAGCCGTTGCATGCCTCAGCTATTCAATACGAAAATATATTGCAGAAAAAAAGGTTGTCACAAGTAATAGTATACGTGCATATAATAAAAAAATCCAAAATACCGTATGTGTATGGGGAGATCCACAGTAACCTATGTCAAATTTACCAGTACAAACATACCATAGCCAAGAATATAATTGTACACCATGTATTACTTTCACGTTCCAACCCTCATATCCTAGTATATTATAAGCCAAGAAGAATGGCACCCAACTTAAGAAATATGTACTAGTATTTATAGCTTATGTAAGCTAAGATAATAAATCTAATCTTGCATTGATTTCATACCACATGTGTTGTTTTCATACGAAATGAAAACATACATGTATGACGTGATGAAAAGTCGTCATTCAGGCATTAACAGTTTATAGCATATTAAATTGGGAATGGAAATGGGGAATGTGCCAAAGAGACAACCACGCGACAAAATAGCATTTAACAGTCCAAAGCCACCAATTAATCTAATTAAATTTTAATACCGATCTCTCATCGCTCCCGTTTTCTGATACATATATGTCGGGCCCACGCGACATATATCAGAAAACGGGTGCGATGAGAGATCGGTTTTTAATTAGATTGGCTACCAATGGGCATTCAGCACAGCGAGAAAATCCCGCATCCGGAGGCAGCTTCGTCTGCCCCCTGGGTAAAAATGCGTTCTAGTTCAGTGAAAATGGACGTCACATTTAGCTCCAAAACACATATAAATGAGCTAAGATTAAAAGTACATATAAGACTACAAAAAGCAAGAGGTTACTGATTTTGGACAGACGCTATTAAACATGCCTAAATGTATGAATTCAATTGAACGCCTCATTAAATATTGAGATACATAACTTTTTATTAGTAAACTTCTAGTGAATCTTCACTTTATCCCAAAATTGTATTCGGATCACGCGTAGGAATTTGACCGGTCTTTATACAGTTGTAACATGGTTCAACACAGTATCGGTCAGCTACAGGAGCAGTACACATGTTGATTGACATGAGGTATGCACAGTCAACATCCGGGTGATTTCTACATACATCTGAAAGTCATAAATGAATTTTAGTGAATCATACTCCATCACTTTTATTTTCAAGTGACCTACTCCTATTGTACGTATATGGAGCAGGATCTGCTAACCCTTCTAGAGTACCTGATATCAGCTCAGTTTTTTTGTTGAGTTCGTGTTGCTCGGTCTTGAGTTGTATTTGTTGTGTTTTGTATACTAGTATAATTGTTTGTAACATAATACGGCATTTTTCCTTTGAAGTTTTTACGTGATAATCTGCTTAATAGTTCGGTTTTTGAAAAACCATGGTTTAATATGAAGATTTATATGTTATTCCATGAAAAAGAATCATGACGTACTTTGTTCTTACAATTTCATGTAGATAGGCGGAGCTTGAACTATGGTTTAATCTGATATTTTTTTTTATGTTAAACCATGATTGAAACTCCGCCTCTTTGTTACGCCTGATTGACAATTTAGTGAATGCACGAGGACAAGGATTTCGTTTGTTTTACAATAGGATTTCTACTTACTGGGAATTCCGTCACTGACTTCATACATTTCATTGGGGAAAATATTTTTTTTCTAAAGATTTTTTTTATGACAAAAAAGAGCCGGAATATTTTGTTCTAAAAATTCCCAGACCCTGAAAAAAATCAAATGGTATGTTCCTTAGAGGAGCCCGAGTCGTTTGATTCAGAAAAATAATTTTTTGTCATGTCTGATGTGCTGTATTCCTAACTGGATCGATTTTCTCGTGCGCGAGCTAAGCAGTGGGTTAAAACGACACTCCTTCTGGTTTCTTAATAGTTAAAAAAATCATCAGGCCACTTTTGAATGATGTTACAAAACATATACACCACGCCTTACTCATTAACATATTTAAACGAACTCATCCTGCGGATTCGTCGTTTAAATATGTTAACTCGTAAATAGCGTGGTATATATAATACTTATCTATTGGTGTTTTTCTTTTTTAACCATGGCGTTGCCATTTTTTTTTTAAAATAAATAAGGCCGTTAGTTTTCTTGTTTGAATTGTTTTACATTGTCATTTCGGTGCCTTTTATAGCTGACTATGGGGTATGGGCTTTGCTCATTGTTGCAGGCCGTACGGTGACCTATAGTTGTTAATTTCTGTGTCATTTTGGTCTCTTGTGGAGCGTTGTCTCATTGGCAATCCTACCGCATCTTCTGTTTTATATTGTCAGTTTATTTTCAACAGTTTGAATGTCTCTCTGGTATCTTTTGCCTCTCTTTCCCAAATGCCATTGAGTTTTACCGAAGAAACATTAACTGTTAAATTAGCATCTGTCGCAGTTACATGCTATTACAAAAACTGAACATCTGCTGATGTTATTTATATATACATGTTTGAATATCAAGAACATTCATTTCTGTATTCTTTTAGTTTTTTAGATGATTTTTATTTATTTCTTAGAGCTAATATCCTAATGTATGTAGTTTATAGGTTTTGTTGACATTCTCACTTTGTTTGCTTAATCATAGTTATTAAGATTGACATCTGAAACAATAAATAGACGGGGATTCAGCTATTAATTGGATATGTCAATCAGCCAGCAAGCCATCCAAACCATTAAACTACAACAAGTTCACGTATACCTGTCCCAAAAGTTGTTACTGTTGTGGGTGATACTGTAGTTTGAATTAAATCTGAAACAAATATGAGAAGTCAAGTATATATTCCTGTTACTATAATATCTGTAATTGTTGCACGCACAAAAGAATAACACTGATATAGATGTAAAGACTTTCAGCACTCTTAGGTTAATTCACGTATAACATGTCCGTCTTTGTTTCTATGTTTGTTCTCCCTCAAGGGATATACAAGTATGCGGGGGCAAACAAAGCAAATAGAACGATCATGTGCGATAGCAGAAACTTTAATTTATTTCGTATGTACATTACACGTTGATGATAAACTTCGGATTGTAAAATAGGTTATTTGCGATGAAAATTCTTAAAAGTTTAACATCGATCGATTAGATCGACCAAATATTCTCTTTCTTTTAGGTTTTTATAGACATGTTTACAGTTTTAAATACCAGTATCTTTAATTTGTGGCGTTTCCCTTTGTAAAAATAGATGAATGATGACCAGTTTATATTGGTGGAGGAAGCCGAAGTGTCCAGAGAGAACCACTGAGCGTCGACAGTAATAATAACAATCCTAGTCAGCTAAGATTAGAGTCGCACGTGCAGGCTTCAATCCTAGTGTTGACAGGCTTGACGTGATACAGTATGAACTACCTAGACTACTCGGTTACTGAAACTTGAAATACAGTCGCTAATTGGAAACATGAACTACTTTCATTACTTGTCAAACTAATTAAAGTACCTAGGTAATGGTCGTTGCACAATGTAGTGCTGCAACACATTGATGCTATACTAACTTGGCGATTTTGTAAAGTTGGTAAGCCGTGACATATCTAAAGGGGAAAAAAGAAAAAAAACCTTCTAGTATACCAATTTAAAATGTATAATTTCACTAAAATACCAAACTTTGAAGGAGATGTAATAGAACTGACAGAATCATGCGCACGTTTGTATCAACCATCGGAACCAATAATGTATATTAAAACTGACAGTTCTTTCCTTTGGAACAGAATAAAACTTTGGAATTTTTGTATCGTGTTTTCTTTGGCACAACTTTTTGGAATTTTGGATCCTCAATGCTCTTCAACTTCGTACTTGTTTGGCTTTATAAATATTTTGATATGAGCGTCACTGATGAGTCTTATGTAGACGAAACGCGCGTCTGGCGTACTGGTGAGTCTTGTTTGGACAAGGCGCGTTTTTGGCGTATTGAATTTTAAACCTGAAAATTGTGTTATTCATTAATCATGTGTTTCTTTGTCTAATACGTTCTCTTATTTATTTGTATTGTAGTCCTGTATTATTATGTTGTTATTTCAATGTTATATTTAACATTGCCATTAAAGTGCGAGATTTGGCATGCCACAAAACCAGGTTCAACCCACCATTTTTTCCTTTAAAAATGTCCTGTACCAAGTCAGGAATATGGCCATTGTTATATTATAGTTCGTTTCTGTGTGTGTTACAAATTTAATGTTGCGTCGTTTGTTTTCTCTTATTTTTGAGTGTAAATTGACATTGCGATAAGACGTGTCACGGTACTTGTCTATCCCTAATTCTTGTATTTGGTTTTGACGTTATATTTGTTATTCTCGTGGGATTTTGTCTGATGCTTGGTCCGTTTCTGTTTGTGTTACATTGTAGTGTTGTGTCGTTGTTCTCCTCTTATATTTATGCGTTTCCCTCAGTTTTAGTTTGTTACCCCGATTTTGTGTTTTGTCCATGGATTTATGAGTTTGAACAGCGGTATACTACTGTTGCCTTTATGTACTAAATTATAATCCTGGTACCTTTGATAACTATTCTTATGACTTTTATATGATGCAAAGATATTTAACCAACGACAGACTATTGTGACTATTTGGCAGGACTCACTGAAACATTTTTTTTTTTGTCAATTTGCTATTTAAACAGACTCGGAAAGATTTAGTCTACAAGCTCGACATAAACTATAAGTACAACTCTTCATTTTGAGGAAGATTTAAATGTTGCATTATTTATTTTTGAAGGCTTTTTCATCACTGTGCTGGTGTCTCGATAAAGTAAGCGTGACATTTCGTTCATTCATGTCCAGTGTACAAGGTAGAACACAATGTTAAACTTCGTTATCGATATCGTTTCATAACTTTTCGTCATGATGTTGTCAACATCGCGATATTGGCGATGTCAACGATGTAGACAGGAAAGAGGAACAATGTAGACAATGTTGTCACGATGTAGGCGATGTCAATGATGTAGAGAGGAAAGGGGGACGACGTAGACAATGTTGCGAGCTGGTATAAAATCATGAACTAAGTTGACAATATCGGCGATATCGTCACTACATCGTGCAATTTCGTGAGTATTTGTGTATATTGTGTTGAAGCTGAGTAAAGGAAACAAATATTTTTGCGTGAAGCAATGGGGAATGAGCTTAGGTACTTAACTCAAACTTTTTAAATACTACATGTTTTGTACAAGAACAAACGCTCAATTAGACCGAGACCACAATTAATTCCTCTATCAATTCTTTATAACGTTTTGCCTCATTAAAAAAAAATCCCTATTATTTTTTTGTCTTTTTTGTGTGTGTGTGTGTAATCCACAGTACAAATCCAAAAATATATCCAATTTTCAGAAAAATTGAATGTTATATCATACAAATTTGGCAAATACACATCCATACCCCTATAGGCAAGTCAAGAGATGTTCTGAAATGTGTAAATATTACCTTTTTGCACCTGGCTTAATCACTATGTCCATATCAACATCAGTTAAAAAAAAAACAATCAAAAGTTAATTTCAGCTCTCTTCTTTCATTTCCACTCCAGAAAAAATAGAAAATGTACGAGAAAGGGAAAGAATAAAAAAAGAAAAAAATACAATATAGTTGACATTAGTTAAAGGGAACTATATTTGTTACGAAAAGCGGGATCATTAATTGTGGTCTTGGACCAATTAAAGCAAGCAATTTTTACAAATTAATCAGATATTTCGTATCATCCTTTTCAAACAACTAATAAAAATGCACACTTAAAGTTTAACAATATTTACTGTTCTCTGTTTACAGCCTAGATTATAACGGATAAACGGTCCGAATCCGCCAACAGCTAGTTCTGCATCTACAGAACATATCTTAAAAAAAAATGATAAATTTTATAAGATAAATCATGCAGTGTACAACGCTTTAAAAGGGCATTACATGTAGCTGTCGAACTCATGTTTACTAATTTGACTCAAATTCTCATAACTATTCTGTTTGATTTTTAACATATTACTGAAATGTATATCTAAATTATAAAAAGTCTTAAATAAACAATTAACAATGCAATTATTCGATAATATGTATCGGCGCGTCATGTGTTTATTAGTCTAGACGCCATTTAATTAACCACCGAGGAAAGGTCCAGAGATAGTTCTATCAAAACTTTTGATTTTTATACCACCATTCCCCATGTGAAATTAAAAAGTCGTCTAAAAGAAATAATCATCCACGCTTTCAACATAAAGAACGGTAGCATACGCTATACATTTATTACTTTGGTATCCCATACGGAATATTTTGTTAATAGTGAAAAAAAAGGTAAAACATGCTACACAGGAACAAGTGATCAGTTTGCTGTAGTTTCTGCTTGATAACGTATTTGTTGAATTCGGAGGTAGACTATTTCACATGGTTGGCATTCCTATGGAAACGAATTATGCGCCTCTGCCTGCCGACGTCTTCTTATTTTCATATGAATCGGAGTTCTTTCAGAGTTCAGACACTTGTCAAAACAAGAAGATCAAAGGAGACAAGTAATATAATTTCACTTTCAGATATATTGATGATGTTCTTTCCATTAAAAATCCAAACTTTTCTGATTGTAATCCATTGATATATCCCCCAGAATTTGAAGTAAAAGAAACAACAGACGCAGCTTCCTCCGCCTCATTTTTAGACCTATACCTCGAATTTGACATACACGGTCATCTCAGTACCAGAATCTATGACAAACGAGACGATTTTAATTATAAAATACAAGATGGTTTTCAGTCATAGATTCTGGGTAATGACGTGATTTATCGTCATAATAATTCTTTTATTTGTCTATATTGATATTACTTTTACTGTTTAGTCTGTTTCTATTGATATCCATTTGCCGTGGATCGGTACTTGTACATGCCGTTATTGTGTTAATGTTCTATCATAAATCTCGTATTCTTTTCTTTCATTTTTGCTAATATATTATATATGGGTATAAATAGACATTGAACACGTGCAATTGAATTTTTCTATGTCTGTTAGATTTCGTATTAATGATTTTATATTATCATGGACAAAGCGATATAACATTATAGTACATACGCATTGAGGTCTTTGTAAATGTAGGATATTCCTTCCTTGTTGATTGTGTTGAACGGTAATTTCAGAGTATTTGACGGTATAAGTTACATCTATACTGCTTTTTCTTTGACGTTTATGTATATTTTTTAGTTATGGATGAGTGTCTACTTTTTCAAATTCAACGGTAACATCTTCGTCCGATTTCAACATGTTTTATTTCACAAATGTTTTAACTACTATCGGAACAACTTACACTTGTGAGCAAATTTTGACCCGCTTTCGATGTTATCTGAATATTTTTCGTTGTAGCTTTATAGTGTAGGATTTATTTTGTGTTTTATTTTATTTCATATATATAAATGTATGGTATAGAAAGACAGAAGAGGTTTCTGCGGTTTCTGTGCAGAATCTACTGTAAAATTCTTGGCCCATTTTGCACTTATACCAAGTTAGGCTATTTTTGACTAATAATGTTATTTGTTGTTTATAAAAAAGAAGACGAGGTATGTTTTCTAATGAGACAACTCTTCACCAGACCAAAATGACAAATATTAAAAACTATTATATGTCACATATAAGGCCTTTTTATATTTTGTTCTTGTGTTCTGGTTTTTGCTAATGAGATATATAGCTGTTAGTATTTGTATAAGTTTGCTTTTCTGTGCGGTATTTTTGCGTTTCCTCTAATCTTCATATCAGATTTAACATCCAGAGAAAACCTTTATGTGATATATGGAAGGGAAGTGGTATATATTATTGATAAATAAAGGCAATAGTAGTTTACCGCTGTTCGAAATTCATAAATCGATTGAGAAAAAAACAAATCCTGGTTACAAACTAAAACTGACGGAAACACATCAAATATAAGAGGAGAACTACGACTTAGCAATTAATTGATTTCTAAGACCAATTGAAGAAAAATTTACCTCATTTGGATGACAATCTACTGTAGTGTGACAATTTTTGGGATTCCTGATGTTGTCACATGAGTAGCATTTCGTGATGTTCAGATGGTTGTCATTTGGTACTGAAATAAATATGGAAGTGATATTTTTATCGATGATGTTTAAAGCTATCTATTTATATCACCATACCATTTTGAGTTTTAATAAGTACAGAATATTCGATTTGAAATGTTAAATCACAAAAATACCGATCTCCAGGGAAATTTTCAAATCGGTAAGACCCTTATCAAATGACAATCCGAAGATCAAAAATATCAAACGAATGTAAAACAACTCTCATATTCTTGCCTTTGTACAGACATATCTTTATGTAGAAATTGTGGATTAAACCTGGTTTCATAGTTAGCTAAACCTCTAACTTGTATGACAGTTGCATAAAATTCCACTGTATTGACAACAATGTGTGAACAAAACTAACACACATAGTAGGTAAAAATAGTGGTACATTGTGTTAAAATCTTGATTCCTACTTTTGATTAGTACCTCAGGCATAGATAACCGTAGAATTATTTGACAAAACATTGTAGAAGTTGAGGTTATCAACGACATTTTAAGTCGTATTTTGTTGCCTTTACACTGTTTTGATTCGAGCGGCACTGATGAATACTGTGAAGACGAAACACTCGTCTGGTATACGTATGGGTAATTAAGACCCACTTATCTTTATAAATTGTTATCTTTGTTGAATGCGTCGTCTATAAATAAGAATCCATATGATAAACTTATGAACTATCTACAAGAAACCATAAAAGATGATAAACTTACTTCTCGAGATGATGTATTTTCCATGCACTACATTACATGTCAAATATAATAAAACTGCAAATAAATAAAATAATCATGTTTTTCTCGACTCTAATAAACAATATTTGTAAGTTTATTAAATACAGTAAATAATCTCATCATAGATACCAGGATACCAGAATTCAAAATATGTACGCCAGATGCACGTTTTATCTACAAAAGGCTCACCAGTGACGCTCGAATACAAACAATTTAAAAGACAAAAATAGTACGAATTTGAAGAGCATAAACAAATTTTGGAAATGGTATTCTTTAGTTTAACGTGTCAAAAAAATTCTAAATACATTTTTTTTTCATGTTTGATCATACGGTTGCCACATAAACATATAAACATTTAAAGAAAACTGTTTTCTTTGAATTCATAAAACAGCTCATAAATCATCATGTTCAACTGAATAAAAGTAAGTAAATGTATTTCGTTTACTTTACTTTGTTTTACTACTTTCGTCGTCGTGCTGTACTTAGATTTTAGTATTCGATAGAACATAACTTAATCACTCTATTATTGCTCATTTTTAGAAGCTCACGCCAATCCCGAAGTCCTGACACAGGGATTGGGTAAACGTGATCTGTAATCTTAATCGATTGTAGTTGGTTAATTGACAATAATCTGCAATCGATTACAACAAAACATATGATGTAATTCTCGATTTCATTTCGATTACTTAAACGTAAAATAGATTGATGAAAAAGAACATACAATGTAGTTTACTAGTAACCGAGAAATGACGCCTATGTGTCTTCTTTAGTTTAAACGAGCGATAAGAAAGAATGTGTCTAAATATAACTACAAACAAGTCTAAATTGAAAACAACGTTCAAACCTATGATTGCGTTGGAGAAAAACCTCAATTTTTATACGTGTACATGTAACAAATTTCGTTGTAGAGGGGTCTTAATACAGTACAAGCAATATTTTTCAAAAGACCAAAAGAGTGAAAAACATATTGTAACCAAACGCTTTTAAATAGCAGGTGGAACAACTGATGTTCCATAACCCTGCTGACTGCCATTGACGATTGCAAAATAAATTGATCACAAGGTGTAACAAAATGGATCTCTATATTAATTAAATAAGTAGAAAACAATAAACTTGCAGCAAAGATGGTAAACCACAACATGAGGTGCTAAATTTTTTACACCATATCTGGATTTCGATAATGAATGTCTCCTCAGTGATGTTAGGGATCGAAAAGTATTTGGAAGGCAATTTAATTCATCTTATATAAATATATATAGACTGTTGTCTAAATCTGCCTTATGTACAAACATACTTCCTGTCAAATTTTACTGTAATTTATTCTTTCAATGATTGAAAATACTAAAAGACATTTTTATACAAAACAATAAGAAAATTGATTAATAGAAAAATAAAGTCTTCGGAAAACAATCAGTTCAGTATTACACATTATCAATTATCATGATCTTAACTGTAAAGGAAGACAGGAAAAAAATTCCCCATCTTACCACAAATCAGAAGTTTAATCCGCAACGAAGTCATTTTTTGTGAATATGACTAGTTGTTACATCAAATTTTTCCTTGTCATGATGGTTAAATTTGTACGACATAACAATTATATTGATAAGTCAGTCTATTACGTGACCAATACAGGCCATGAGATAACTAGGACATTGGCACATACATTATTTACCTGGGTTAATGCTTTCTGGAACAAAGACTAACCTCAAAAGAATGGAAAATGGAGTCAAATAAAGCATTAAAGGTTAATTAAAAAAAAAGATCAAGTTCATCAACCTTTGAAAAAAAAAAAGACAATAGATACAGGAAGATGTGGTGTGAGTGCCAATGAGACAACTCTCCATCCAAAAAAACAATTTATAAAAGGAAACCATTATAGGTCAATGTACGGCCTTCAAGTCTGTTTTAACACCTTAAATGAAATGATATTGGTATGGTTTATGAGGTAGGCTGTTTGTGTGTACACCTACTTTCATGTTCGTCGTTTACTGTTAACTAACGCGTATAAAAAGACAATATGATGAACAATACATATATTTTATTGTTATTGTCAGTAAACATTGTTTGTAAGGTCTCTGGGTATAATGTGATAGAGTTTGTCTTCACTGTTTGACCAGGTAGGGTTCAATGACTGATGGATACATTACTGCACTATATAAAACACCACAAGAAAAGGAAATTGTAATAATGCTATTCAGTGAATATATAGTAGACATTTGGACCCATTTGTGCTAAGAGAAACTAAATATAGTTCCATTTATCTATTTTCCAAGTTGACAGAATGTCAACATTAAAAATGGACGCCATTTACGTCAGAAAGTTGATTTACGTCAGCAATATACTGACCTTAGCTCAGCTTCAGCATTATACATATTCCAACATAGGGTCGTGAGCTTCGGGTAGAACATGTGTATATCTACGAGTGCACATCAGTTTAAAGAAGAATGCGGTATGCTACCAGGGCGTTCAATTCTGTAACCAGAGCAAACCAAATACGCTGCAGTCGATGTAAACCGTAAAATACACGTGCCTTTTAAATTGTATCCATACCCATTGAATAAACGAAACAAACCTTGATTGACCTAAATGCTTTTTTTACGTTCACTACGAGGTGAATGACAAAGATATTACAGGAGAGTAACGAATGTTATGTAAATCAGGGATCCTCATAGAAACCAAGATGGCGGTTTAACAATGTAAAAAATCTTGAAAAATATTATCAGGATTATACAGTGCAAACACAATAAAAGGTAGGACAGTAGTGGATATTTGGACTATATTTTTCTTCAGCTAATTGAAAAACATCATCTCGAGTGAACGCGGCTGATATTTAAAAAAAAATTGACAAAAATCATTGCTATTAGTAGTAGATGCTTGCTATTTTTTTTATTAGTTGTTAATGGCTTTGAATAAGCTGTCAGTAACAGCGAGTAATCTCAGATCTGCATGTTTATGTTTTGGGGATGTACAAACAACAGTTCGTGTCAAATATGTGCTTTTGTAAGATGTATTTCTATTTGTTTCAATCTGATGAGTTAAGCCATTTGTTTTTTATAGTTTGTTCTTATGTTGTTTCAATACACCACTGTTTCTGGTTATGGGATGGTTGAGCGCTCACACAAATGTATAACCCCGCCTCCATATTTATGTGCTTGTCCAAAGTCAGTGGCCTGTAGTTTAGTGGTTGTCGTTAGTTTATGTCTGTCATACATATTTCTCGTAAATTGTTCTGTTCTCAATTAGGTCGTTAGTTTTCTCTAGTGAATTGTTTCATGTTTGGCATTTTATAGTCGACCACACAGCATTGGATTTCTCCATTGACGGCCGTATGGTTGCATACATTTGTTTACATCTACTTCATTTGAAATTGGGTGGATAATTGTCTCATTGGCAATTTAAACATTTCTCCTTATTCATGTTATTATAATGTATAAGTCTCAATCACTAGATCCGTTTCAACAAAACCGAATCAGAAGGGATTTCCAGAAGTCAATTCTATTTAAAACATATACAAATCTTATAATCCTTATATATATACATGTATATCATGTATGTACAGAGTACAACTTTTTCTCCGATTTAAGACACGGATGCGCATAGCATAAAATTAAGAATGAAGATTGGGAATGTATCAAAGAGACAACAACCCGACCATAGAGCAGACAACAGCCGAAGTCCACCAATGAGTCTTCAACGCAGAGAGAAACTCCAATACCCTGGGGCGTCCTCCAGCTGCCCCCAAACAAATAGTATACTAGTTCAGTGATAATGGACGTCATACTTAACTCCGAATTATTCCGAAAAAAAGAAACTAAAATAAAAAATCATACAAGACCAACAAAGACCAGAGGCTCCTGACTAGGGACAGGCGCAAAATTGCAGCGGGGTAAAGCATGTTTTTTGAGAACTCGACCCTCCCCTATATCTTTATCCAATGTATAAAAACAATCCCGCTAAATGCCGGTAAAGGACCAAACTCAAATTAGTAATGTTTTTAAAGCATTTGTGATGTTGTCTTGAAATAAGTTAATGCTGTAATGTTTTTTTTTCTCTTCAGAATTCCAACATATTCGGTTTACCATGGAAATCATATCAATAAAATTAGATTTACTCAATCACTAAAATCAATTTTAACGTTAAAAACTGAATACAACCGATTGTCTTTATAACTGTGATTTGACAGTATTATCGAATACAAAAACACATGAATATAAGTAAATCAGGAGTTAAAATTGAGAATGGAAATGGGGAATGTGTCAAAGAGACAACAACCCGACCAAATAAAAACCAACAGCAGAGGGTCACCAACAGGTTTTCAATGTAGCGAGAAATTTCTGCACCCGGAGGCGTCCTTCAGCTGGCCCCTAAACAAATATATACTAGTCCAGTGATAATGAACGCCATACTAATTTCCAAATTGTACACAAGAAACTAAAATTAAAATAATGCAAGGCTAACAAAGGCCAGAGGCTCCTGACCTGGGACAGGCGCAAAAATGCGGCGGAGTTAAACATGTTTGTGAGATCTCAACCCTCCCCCTATACCTCTAACCAATGTAGAAAAGTAAACGCATAACAATACGCACATTAAAATTCAGTTCAAGAGAAGTCCGAGTCTGATGTCAACCAAAGAAAATAAACAAAATGACAATAATACATAAATAACAACAGACTACTAGCAGTTAACTGACATGCCAGCTCCAGACTTCAATTAAACTGACTGAAAGATTATGATTTTATCATATGAATATCAGGCACAATCCTTCCCGTTAGGGGTTTAGTATCATACCATCATAACATATATGAGAAGAACATTACCCGTGTCATGCCAACAACTGTTTTTAGAATTAATGTGTTTAGTTCCGATGCAAAGACCTTATCAGTGACTCAATATTAACGCCAAAATATGCAATTTTTAATGACTTGACAACAGTATCGTAATTATATCCCTTCTTAATAAGTCTATTCAAAGGTTTTGTAAGTTTCTGAGGTGAATACTGACACCTTTGTGCTTTATAAAGAATATTTCCATAAAAAAATGGATGTGAAATACCTGAACGTATTAGAAGTCTGCATGTTGAGCTATATTTACGAATGATGTCTTTCTACCGATGATCAAATTTAGTAAATGTTTTGACTAGTTTGTGATATCGAAAACCCTGGTGTAATAATTTTTCAGTAATACATAAATTTCTCTCGTTAAAATCTAAAACATTGTTACTTGATATCAAAACGATGTTTGGTCACATTTAAAAGCCAAACGAAAACCAAACTTTTTATTAATAAAATTCAGACGAATCTTTACTTTTTTCCAAAAATGTTTTGAGGATCAGGCGTCAAAAAATTACCGGCTATTACCGGATCAGTCGTCAGAATATGACCGGTTATTACTGGATCAGGCGTCATAATAAGGCCGGTGTTCGTACAATGATTACATGATTCAGCACAGTATTTATCAGCGATCAGCGAAGTACAAAACCCACTGATTGACATTAGTTCTGTACAGCTGATACCGGTACCTGGCTTGTCTCTACATTGACCTACAAGACCCAAATCAAATATGAAGCAGTCTTTTTTGAAATTCTAAATCTACATTAATAAAAAAACAGAGATAATGATTTACCAGTTTCTTCTTTCAAAGTTCCGTGTTTTATTTACTATCAATTTATAAAAGTCTTTGAAAAAAACAAATTTATTTTAAAACTTACGTGCAAACATCCTTAAAACGCTTAACATGCCGAGGATTTTGTTTAAATCTTCCAAAATTGGATGTATTTTGGTAAGTGGAAATAAATAGCATGCTTACGGTTTTGGACAAATCTGTGATAGTATTTAAACCGATCTAAAAGATTTCTGTTGTGTAATTTACACCCATAGCGTTTTAAGTTTGCTATCTACAAATCCTGATCATGTAAAAATACGGAACGGATAAGTGTGAATATTTGGAAGTTCTGAGAAAAATCAATTGGGTGAAAAACGTTGAATTAATAAGTGCATTTATTTCACTAATATCCTCTGCTTGTTATCTCTACATGTTACTAAACTCTAACTGTCTTTTTTAGGAATGCCTGTTATATATTTTTGTCTATGAAGAAATAACATAAAAAATGTGGTGCACACTGAATAACGCGCGTAGCGGGTTATTTAACAGTGTGCACCACATGTTTATGTTATTTCGAATAGAATGACTAAATATTACAGTTATTACTTATAATTTAATTCTAAATTCAATTTTAAACCTGTGTAAATCATGAAAAAACGTTGATGACGTCATGGTCACATGACAAAATTGTGTCTATGATATGACAAAACGACGTCAGCCAGTCAGAAGATACGTTACATCCAGAATTAAATTTTTGTCAGAAATACCAATTTTCATATCGTTTTTATATTTCTCAATAAATAAGTACCCACAAATTGCGTAGTCATCATAGTAGTAGTGCTAGGTGTGGTAGAAGGGTGTGTTGTTGAGGTAGTTATAGTGGTAGGTGTCGTAGTAGTAGTTGTGGTAGTGATGGGGTTAGTAGTAGTTGTGGTAGGCATAGAAGTAGTAGTTGATGATGGAGTAGTAGAAGGTGGGTTTTTAGTAGGTGAGAAAGTTGTTGGCATTGGAGCTGAAATAAAAATGAGATCTTACAAACAAATACAGCTCGTTCGTAAAAGGTTCAAGGTAAGAGATACATTATCATGGTTTGTTGGTAGTATCAAATATTTATGTCTATTCTGAAACAGTTCAATTTTCACTCTCAATGTTTTTTTCTCCAAAGTAATGTATTTGAAAACGTCCCAGGCTGTGAGTAACTCCATTTTAAAAAATGTGAATAAGAAATTATGTAAAAGTGTCTCCAATTGATTTTCAGTGTCGGATAAAAACATATATTGTGTATAAGCTATGTTATATATGTACTTACGACAAGTAAAACTTGCTGGTCGAACAATTATATGGTGTTTATTTTCTGTAAAAAGGAATCTAAAGTCATCATTAAGTATACAAAAGTACCTTCAACCAATAAATCATTGCATTTTTTTTGTTTAAGAATTTAATGTTTTTTTGAAGAATTCATTGGGCCAGTAGAAACCACCAACTCTTCCTATCAGTTTGATTTTTCCTTTCTTACGTACTTATTTTCATTTCCACTTTTGACATTTTTCTTCTTTCAACTAAATACCCAGAAAAACGGTGAAATCCGCTTTGAATTTGTAATGTTTTATACCATCTACACAAACTTATAACTTTACAAATTATATGTCTTATCAGACTTGAAAAGTAGAGACATTGTTTTTCTTACAATTGTTTTTCAATTAAAAAAACGCCACGTTATAGGTTGAGTTTTAACTGTTCTATCCAATCACAGCCTTTCGCCAACGCTCTGAAAAAGATATACTTTTTAACAGATTTTGAAACATCGAAATAATTAGCTTGTTACACTTAGTATTCGTATTCTACAATTGATGTTTTCCTTTGTGGTACCGTGACTAACACACTTAAACAAAAATATTCCCATATATCTGCTGTATATGTACATATATGTAAAAGTAATTATGTACTGTCATGTTGTTTAACTTAAATGTGTCGAAAAAAAAACATTGTGCAAAATATTTACTATTGAACAATATTTTGCAATTTTTATTTTATAGTAGCAGTAATTTGACTTGTGTGCAAAGTATGAACGTGGCGTCAGGAGAAACGAATAAACCCTTATACTAACATGAACTACATTGATAAAATCACCTGCTTTATAATGGTCATTGCATAATGTAGTGTTGCAGCACTTTGAAGCCAACGAAACTTGGCGTTTTTGAATAGTTGGTTGATGTTCACATACCTGAAACATTTGAAACACTCACATGTTGAATAAAGGAAATTTTGTATAATTAACATCATATTTTCAATCATGTATTGTGTTAGCATTATAGTATATAAATCTTAAGAAACAGTTTTTGGTTGTGTCCAACATGTCCAAGTCAGAAAGAAATAGTTTCCTATGCACTTTTCAGTTCGTTTTTAGAGGCGTCATTTTGCCAATTTGTAAATATACCTTTAATTTAAGACATTATCAATACTTGTACATTTTCCTCGTTATCAAGATTTCCTCAAAGCAACCATTAACACATTTTGATATACATATGCATGTAGCCCAATATTTGGTTATTTTCTGTTGTTACATTGTTTATTATTACATTTGTAGGGGCTGTTTAATGTCCTTTCCCACCCCATAAAAAATCTATTGAAACATTGAGCTCGGTTGAAGGTAAGACGTGTATATATCTGGTGATGAGTTGTATTATGTGAGGAATTGTAATCGATAATGGAATTACTTTTAAAAAGTGTGTTATAGATCTATATTGACTGCTATTAGAAATAAAACGAACAATAAATAAGGAAATATATCCATCATGTGCATAACAATACAAAACATAAGATTGAAGACGAGCTAATTTACTTATTTTAAGAAATTGTCCGATTTGATTTTCTTAAAGGCATTTCTATTTGATTTCTCTGAATACTTTTTTGTATTTCACTTTTAAATTATTAAATATAAAACATGAACCATGTAGCTTGCTCCCCTTCCTTTGGCTCGCTATCAGTTTTTTTTTTATCTCATTTTATTAAATATCAAACATGAACCATGCAGCTTGGTTCCCCTTTGACTCGCTATCATGCTTTTTTATTCTCACTTTATTAAATATAAAACATGGACCATTTTTTAACTCATTTTATGAGATGTAAACTATTTCATATCATCTTACTTTAACTGTAACTGTAACCACTAAATATCATAATCTCCAAAAAGTAATTAACCCCTTTTTCAATGGGGAAAAGCTGGAATATAAACTGCTTTTGGAAAATACATGTTGAAAAAAAAGCAACTTATATCCGCGGGAAATTGTGAGTAGACAAACTAACAATTTAGAATTGTTCAGATAGGAATAATAAGTTTTATTTACGTCGAATAAATAACCATTCAGTCGGGTAAAGTTGCATCAGCCTAAGTTAATGATCTGATTTAACGAGACAAAAAATAATCTAGGACGAAAAGCCTTCAAAACACTAAATACAAACAATAACATCACTTCAATATTAGTTCATTTTAATAATACAATTAATGTGTCCAAGAGAAGTCAATATCAAAAATGTATATTTGATTAATACAAGGATTAGATAATCTTGTGCAATAGTTTTGAATGTTATTTTATGAACACGATAGGAGATAGACGAAGATGAATTCTAAATATTTAAAAAGTAGCATGCCAGCATCTTGATGGCCGAACTCTATGAAGAACGGCCGTGCAATTTTTTTCTGACTTAAAGGCAGCTATGATGCTATCAGTGGAAGTAAATGATAGATTATTACCGTTTTCTGTTTACAGCCTAGGTCATAACGGATGTACCCACCAGAATGCAAGACAACTTGTGCATCTACACTACATTCCTTGAATAGGAAGAACAGTTTAGAAGCCGAGCGCAATTATATTATAATGTATTTAAAAAATCAAAATATTTCAATACGCATTTCTTTTATGTAAGGAGATGCTTAGCATGACTTTTTTTTCTAATAACTCCGCCATTTAAAGGAAAACATTGATTAAGATATTCAAAGGCAGACAATTCTTTTTTTTTTTTTTTAAATCTAAATGGAATGCCGGTAAATGTTCTCATTACTTGACGGGGAAAATGCCACATTTGAGCTCTCGAAAAAGAAAGGTGATTCCAATTTCATATGTATGTGACTGGATCCAAAACTTTTAATTTAATTTGATACAAGTCGTTTGCTTCTTGTTATTTTATATGCTTATTTTATTTAGTTCTTATAATCCAAATTAATGAATATATTTCTTTTAAATGTGTCTCAAACTCTCTTTGAAATGAGTATATTAAAAACGAATAATGATATAGTATATCGATAAATAATTAATCGATGAAAAAGGTAAGCAATGTGTCTTGCCTGATTTGGACTACACTGTACTATATGGTGGCATCTCTTTGGATCTTTGATATGCTGACACGAATAGCATATCATGGAATTGTGTCGTAGGTCATATGGCACTGCATAAACATAAATGAGACCAGATTAGCTCTTTAAAATTTTACAACCTCAACCAATTTTCGCAAATGAAGTAAACACGTACCTTGACCTATAATGGTTTACTTTTATAAATTGTTACTTGGGTGGAGAGTTTACTGATGGGCACTCATACAACATCTTCCGTTATCTACAATCATGTAGAATATAAATTTAATCTGTTTAAGCTGTTTCATTTATAGTTTAATTAAACGGAGCATAACCTAATCGGAGATCTAGATCATTGAGACAGAAAGCAGAAATAACCTAACAAATCCGTTAATTTGTTGCCATAAAATGACACAGTTTGAGAACTGTCTTTGTCATATTGATTGTTCTTGAAAAGGTGGCCTGTTATATATTTCACGATTGAAATGGAACAGAGGATAATATTCATAAATAAATGGTTCTAAATAGGGCTTAAATATGCTTTTACTAGGTTGTGATATTTTCATCATCTATTTGTTAGGTAAATAATGATTTTCAAAGATCACAATGAACATCTTTCCCCTTTGACAACAGTGTTTATAATTTCTGCAATAAAATTGAACATATAATGTAAACATAACACGTGACGTAACCAATTCAAATTTATGACAGCAATCGTAATTTATACGATGAAATGATGATTGCAGTTTGTTCGATATACAGTGGAGATCACTTCTAACCTCTCATTAGAACTGTCAGAATAGCTGTAATCGAACTGTTCTAACCTGTTCTAGAACAGTTCTACCTAGAACAGTTCTACCCTAGAACTGTTCTAAGTAGAACTGTCAGAATCAGTTCAAGGTAGAACTGACTAAATCAGTTCTAGGTAGAACTGTCAGGATCAGTTCTAGGGTAGAACTGTCTAAATCAGTTCTAGGTAGAACTGTCCAAATCAGTTCTAACGGTAGAACTGTCAGCAGAACTGACTAAATCAGTCAGGACTGTAGAACAGTTCTAAATGACGTCATTGCAGTAAGGGCATTTTAGAATTTAGAAGAAATAAATAACTTTCAATTACTTTGCTATAGCAGATTTTCTATATTTTTTACTGATCAAACGTTACATGTACAAATATCGAAGTGAATAGAAGGTTATCCAACCATCGGAGAAATATTTTTATAAGATTGCATAGGAAACATCATTATTTACGTTTCTTCGTTCCCCGTTTTTAACAGTTTCTTCATAAATATAACTCTGCATTTAATTCATGGAATTTTAATTTACCTTGTTTGCCTTGGATTTACATTCATTTAAGATTCTGTTTTGACAAATGTTCAAACGAAATTGTACAGTGGATGAATTATGGGATATTAATGAAAAAAGTGTTGTATTATAACGTAAAAAAACTGTATACATTTGCACCATCTCGTCAATTTAGCCAGACTTATCCATAACGATTATAAATGATATCAGGGAGTCTGGAACTCAGAAAAATATACTCATCTGAACATGAATGAAACATTTTCCCCTGGACGTTCGACTACAAACAAAATCATGCATTTTTCTTTGCCTTCTTCAAATTATATTAACAGTATACTATTCCAAGAAGAGAACTTCCCATACATGTACTTTTTATTATAAAATTAAGTATATGAATCAGTCATGTGAGTGTTGGATGATGCTGTAAAATAGTTTTGTTTAAAAAAAAAACCATTACAAACATGAGACTACTATATACTACTATATAGTAGTCTCAGCACAAACTAACGGACTTAAAAGTCACTTTAGTGACAGTTCATTATTATGGATACAGAGAGGAAATAACGGCGCGCTAAATTTTTAGATATGGTATAAATACGCCTTATCGCTATTTGTCTGCCATTACTGGATATCACACAGGTTCCTGTAAAAATTTGACGTCATAAAACAAAATATCTGACGCCACAATGGAAAAGCGATTGTTGTATGCTTCAAAAGTTCAAGAGGCCGGGTCAGCCAGGATTAAATAAGGTGTATTGTGTTCCAAAGTTGGTGTCATTTTTATCATACGATCCCACCTGACACAGAAATATTATTGGTTTATAATGACTGAGGCCATATATATTTACATGATAAGTGTAAATAAGTTCAGTTTTGGTTGATGTGGTCAAATAATTTTGTTAAAACGACACGGTCTGATACATGTATATCGAAACTTCTGAAATTTGTTTACAATTCAATATTTTGAATAAAAAAGGACTTGCAGAAAATTGGTGGTACTCTAAATTGATGTGGAAATTATTTTGTAGCCAATGTGTTACAATATTGCTGTCATTTGAATTATACAATCCATCGTGATTTGTAACTATAAGTGATTTACTATAATATTACTGTCAAATATGGTCAGTTTTGATTGATACAGACAAATAATTTTGTTACATGAGTCAGTCTGAGGTATGAAAACTACTGATATTTGTAACTGATGCGATATTTTGAATAAAAATAGGAAATGCTGGCACCCTCAATTGATGCGAAAACAAATTTGTGGTCATTGATTTCCAATGTTGCAGTTATTTATATATTACAGTCCCTCTCGACCTAAAATTATAACTGAATTGCTGTGCAGCTATATAGATTTACATAATAAAAAGCAAATAGGTAAGTTTTGGTTGATGCAGTCAAAAGATTTTATTACACGACTCAGTCTGAAGTATAAAAACTACTGATATTTGTTTATGATTCAATATTTAGGATCAAGGGGAGGGGGTCCAGGGGTTGGAACCCCACTTTTGTTTTTTATCATCAATGCATTTGAATGGGAGCATATAGTTGGACCCCCCCCCCCCCCCCCCCCCACCCGGCCTTTTAAAAATGGCTGGATCTGCCCCTGCATGCTGGCACTATAAATTGATGCGAACAAATTTGTTTTTCCAAAATTGCTGTAACTTGTATATTACAGTCCTCTAGACCTAATATTAAAACTGAAGTACTGTGCAGCTATATAGATTAGCAGAAAGAAAACGCAAATAATGGCAGTTTAGATTGATGCGGTCAAAAGATTTTGTTAAACAGGTCGTCCGAGGTATGAAAACTACTCGTAAACTGATATTATATTGGTTAATGAGGTCCGATAATTTTGTTACGTGATAACGAGCCATCCTGACTCCCCAAATAACAAATGTAAAACAATTCAAATAATAATGCCCCCCCCCCCCCCAAATATTAACGGCCTAATCTATGTACAAAAAATGAAAGAAAAACAAATAATTTATGTGACCCATCAACAAAAGAAAATCACTGAATTACATGCTCCTGACTTGGAAGGGGGACGAAAGATACCAAAGGGACAGTCAAACTCATAAATCTAAAACAAACTGACAACGCCATGGCTAAAAATGAAAAAGACAAACATAGCACATACATGCAGAATATGGCGTGGTTAACAGGTTAAACATGTTCTTTAATTGCCGATTATAAATCTGAAATAAAACCGGCGAAATAGCAAAACTTTATATAATTTAGATCGCTGTTTTACCCAAGCCTTTATATTAAGGCAAAGAGTTCTTAAAATTTATAAATCAACTCTAGCCGTAGAATTTTTAAATCAATTTTTAGCCGTAGAATTTATAAATCAATTTTAGCCGTAGAACTTATAAATCATTTCTGGCCATAGAATTTATAAAAATCAATTCTAGCCGTAGAATTAGAAATCAATTCTAACCGTAGAACTGTTCTAGAAGTAGAACTGACCAAATATTATTTGGTCAGTTCTAGCTAGAACTGTCTAAAACTGTTCTAGGGTAGAACTGTCAGGATCAGTTCTAGGTAGAACTGTCCAAATCAGTTCTAGGTATAACTGACCAAATCAGTTCTAGCCAGAACAGTTCTATCCTAGAACTGACTAAAAGGTGTCAGGCTGACAGTTCTACGTACTGTTCTAGAACAGTTCTTCTGACAGATTTAATGAGAGGTTAGAAGTGATCTCCACTGTACATGTTTTACAAGTAAGGAATATTTGAAAATTAAAAAAAATGGAAGACTTACTAGTATCCATTGTTGCGTTTTTAATTTCTGTCAGTTCTATGAAAAGTATTTCATTAATGTGTTGACTTTGGGTGCTTAACGTCCAACAAAACACGGAAGGACATATTTCGAATGTGTACAATGTTGATATTATATCAGTATATATGTTACAGTAAATAGGTGAAATTAGGAATTACATGTAAATATGCCAATTAACAAAAAAGTCTACAAAACATTTTTAAAATAGGTCAATTGACAAAGAAATACAAGTTATCTATTAAAAACAAAAACAAAAACATATTTCCGAATGTGTCAAGAAGACAAACCATTGCAATCTGCCTGTCAGATTGAAACCGCATTTTTTAACAAAAATTAAATTAAACGAACACTAGGTATATTGAATTCAAAATCTACACCTTGTTAATCTTTTGGTTTACTTGAATTTTCTTTTCAATGAAGATTTTGCAACGAAACAGTCACTACGGTACAAACCATCTGAACAGCCTGAATAGAAAATAATGATAAGACTGTCAAGTAATTTGTATATCAACTCACTCTTATACTTTCAAAGCGTTATATTAAAATTCATTTTTAATTAATATATTTTGCTGTTATTCTTTTTTTAATCACCTTGTCCCATCTTAAACATAGATATGACATTTTACCGACTTACCTCGGAGGCACGACATCCACCTACATAGTAATCTGTGCCTTTTTCCAAATCGTCAATATGTTCTAAATAGCAAAACTAGAAAAAAAGTGCACTTTGTAGTCATCAACTGCCATTTTAATTCAATCAAAAACTTATTCCGAAATTTGATTTCAAAACCAGTGAACGCGTCATTTTACTACCGCCAAATAAAATTAAACTCAACAAAAACAATCAATCTGTTCCAGCAGAAATTACATTACGATAAGTATGTATTTCTGTCAAATTATAAGAAGATGTAGTATGATTGCGATATGAAAATGAAAAGTATCTACACGATACCGCATGACGTAAAAGTTAACATCAATATGTCGCCGTACGACCTTCAACAAGACGCTCTCAAGAGCCTGAATCGCTCACCTAGTTTTTTTTTTGGCATTTATTTTTTGTTTTTAAAAGTGTCCAATTTCGTCGTATTTTTTTTTATTTTTTTTTGGTTTAATGTATATTAATTAGTGTTTGAAAATGCAGTTTTTGTCATACTTTCTTCAAAAGCAAAAGAAAAAGGTGTTTGGTTTGAGATTTTGAAGTTTGTAAGGTTTTTAAAAGGTGATTAACTGCAGTTGACTTGAAGTTGCTTACATCAATATTCATTAACTGTCTCGTTGATTCAAGATTACAAAAACAGCAAAATTCATATCATTCAACTTAAGTTTGGTTGGAATTGGTTCAGTAGTTTCAAAGGAGAAGATTTTCTAAAGTTTGAAAACATGATAAACGAATTGTGTAAAATTGTGTTTAAAGGACAATAACTCCTTCAGGGGTCAATTTTGAGTTTTGCTTATATAAACTTATTTGTAGATCTTACTTCGCTG